>NW_025215119.1:30749-32454 GCF_004010195.1 Chiloscyllium plagiosum | reverse complement strand
TGGTGGGGTCTGTTTGGAGGTGGCGGAAATGACGAAGGATGATACGATGTATCTGGAGGTTGGTGGGGTGGTAGGTGAGGACCAGTGGGGTTCTGTCCTGGTGGCGATTGGAGGGGCGGGGTTCAAGGGCGGAGGAGCGGGAAGTGGAGGAGATGCGTTGGAGAGCATCGTCAACCACGTCTGAGGGGAAATTACGGTCTTTGAAGAAGGAAAGAAAGAATAGGTTCGATCAGGAATAGCAAAGGGAACTTGTGTGTGGAGTCTGAGGAGGTACGGGAAGACCTAAATGAGTTTTTTTCTTCAGTCTTTACGGAAGAAACGAACCTTGTAGTGAATGAAACCTTTGAAGAGCAGATGTGCATGCTGGAATGGATATTGATAGAGGGTGCTGATGTGCTGAAAATTTTGTCAAACAATTAGATTAACAAGTTGCCAAGCCCGGACCAGATTTGTCCTCGGCTGCTTTGGGAAACGAGAAATGCAATTGATTCGCCACTTGCGAAGATCTTTGCATCCTTACTCTCCACTGGAGTCGTACCTAATGACTGGAGAGAGGCAAATGTATTTCCTCTCTTCAACAAAGAAAAGAGGGAAATCCCCGGCAATTACTGACCAGTAAGTCTCACGTCTGTCGTCTGAAAGGTGTTAGAAAGGATTCTGAGGGATAGGATTTATGACCATCTGGAAGAGCGTGGCTTGATTAAATGCAGTCAACACGGCTTTGTGAGGGGCAGGTCATGCCTCACAAATGTTATCGAGTTCTTTGAAGATGTGACTAGAAAGGTTGTTGATGGTCGAGCTGTGTATGTGGTGTATATGGACTTCAGCAAGGCATTTGATAACGTCCTCCATGGTAGGCTCATTCAGAAGGTCAGAAGGAATGGGATACAGTGGAACATAGTTGTCTGGATACAGAATTGGCTGACCAACAGAAAACAACGAGTGGTAGTGGAAAGCAAATATTCTGCCTGGAAGACAGTGGTGAGTGCTGTTTCACAGTGCTCTGTCCTTGGGCCTCTACTGTTTGTAATTTTTATTAATTACTTGTATGAGGGGATTGAAGGATGGGTCAGCAAGTTTACAGACGACACAAAGGTTGGAGGTGTCGTTGACAGTATAGAGGGCTGTGGTAGGCTGCAGCGGGACATTGACAGGATGCAGAGATGTGCTGAGAGGTGGCAGATAGAGTTCAATGTGGATAAAAGCGAGGTGATGCATTTTGGAAGGTTGAATATGAAAGCTGAGTACTAGATTAAGGATAGGATTCTTGGCAGTGTGGAGTAACAGCGGGATCTTGGTGTGCAGGTACATAGATCCCTTAAAATGGTCATCCAAGGGGACAGGGATGTTAAGAAAGCATATGGTGTTTTGGCTTTCATTAACAGGGGGATTGAGTATTAGAGTCGTGAGATCTTGTTGCAGCTCTATAAAACTTTGGTTAGACTGCACTTGGAATAATGCGTCCAGTTCTGGTCTCCCTGTTATAGAAAAGATGTGGACGCTTTGGAGACGGTTCAGAGGACGTTTAACAGGATGCTGCCTGGACTGGAGGCCTTATCTTATGAAGAGAGGTTGACTGAGCTCGGACTTTTTTCATTGGAGAAAAGGAGGAGGATAGGGGACCTAATTGAGGTATACAAGATAATGAGAGGCATAGATAAAATCGATAGCCAGAGACTATTTCCCAGGGCAGAAATGACTAACA
>NW_025215119.1:0-15951 GCF_004010195.1 Chiloscyllium plagiosum | reverse complement strand
GTGTGGTCTGCAAACTTGCTAAATACACCTCTTATGATGACATCCAAATAATTTAAATAAATGAAGAAATGCACTGGACATAGCACGAATCCTTGTGGCCTTCCGCTGGTCACATGCCTTCAGTCTGAAGAACAACCCTTTACCATCATTATCTGTCTTCTACCTTCGAGCAAGTTCGGTCTCAAAATGGTTAGTTCTCCCGGTATTCCATGAGATCTCACCTTGCAAACCAGCCTCTCATAAGGAATCTTGTTGAATGCCTTATTGAAGTCAATATAGATCATCCCTACTGCTCTGCCATCGTCAATCCTCATTGTTACTTCTTGAGAAAAAACAATCAAGCTCGTGAGACATGACCACCCACGCACAAAGCCATGTTGACCCGCCCTAATCAGACCTTGCCTTTCCAAATGCATGCAAATCCTGACACTTAGCATTCTCTCCAATAACTTGCCGACCACCGATATCAGGCTGACTGGTCCATCATTCACTGGCTTACCCTGACCACCTTTTTTAAACAGTGGCATTACAATTGCCAAACTCCAGTGGAATTACATTTGCCAAATCTGCCTCCAATCCGCTTTCGAAAATTCTTTCCTAATACCATCAAAATTGGTGTTCCTCCAATTTAGAAATTCAATTTTGAGATTCGGTCGATCCTTTTCCATTGCATTCTTAACGCTAATAGAATAATGGACACTGGCTCAAAAGTGAACCCCCACTGAGACCTCAGCCACCTGCCTTGCCTTATTTCCCATAGGTAGGTCAGGCTTTGCACCTACTCTGGTTGTCACATACACATACTGAGACAAAAGTTTTTCTTGTACACACTTAACTAATTGCTCTTCATCTTCCCTTAATACTGTAGAAGTCCCAGCCTGGGATGGGAAAGGTGGAATCCACTACCATAACCACCCTACTATTCTCACAGTTAACTGACATCTCCTTATAAATTTGTTTGTCACTTCCTGTTGACTATTAGAGGGTCTATAATGCAATACCAAAAAGGCTGGTACAATTGCAACATTTAAGAGGCATTTGGATGGGTATGGAATAGGAAGGGTTTGGAGGAATATGGGCCGCGTGCTGGCAGGTGGGACGAGATTGGGTTGGAAAATCTGGTCGGCATGGACGGGTTGGACCGAAGAGTCTGCTTCCTTGCTGTACATCTCTATGACTCTATGACTCTATGGTTCCTTTGGAAAAAGTATCGAGTTCAATCAGTCAGAGCCGGAAGCAACAAAGCAGACAACAAGGTAAGACTCATAAATTAAACTGCAATTACTTCAATGCAAGAGGCCTAACAGGGAAGGCAGAAGAATTCAGGGCATAGTTCAGAACATGGTAGTGTGATATCATAGCAATTAAAGAGATGTGGATCAGAGAGGGACAGGACTGGGATCTTTATATTACATGATATAAATGCTATAGGAGGTATAGCAAGGGGCAAGAGACGAGGGCGGGTGGCGTTTTTGATCAACAATAGCGTTATCTGTACGGACGGAGGATATTCCTGGGAATACATCAAGTGAAGTTATTTAGGTGGAACTGAGAGATGATCGCCTGTTTGGATTTGCATTATAGACCCTCTAATAGTCAACAAAAAGTTGACAAACAAATTTATAAGGAGATGTCAGTTAACTGTGAGAATGATCGAGTGGTTATGGTAGTGAATTCCACCTTTCCAAACCCAGGCTGGGACTGCTACAGTATTATGGGAAGATGAAGAGGAATTAATTAAGTGTGTAAAGAAAAAACTCTGTCTCAGTATGGTAAGGTCCTGTTGTAATCTGAGGTAACCCTCTTCGTTGTCCATTACACCTCTAATTTTGGTGTCATCTTCAAACTTACTAACTTTATCTGTTATGCATGCATTCAAATCATTTATGTAAATGACAAAACGTAGAGGACCCGGCACCAATCTTTGTGGCACTCCACTGGTCACACGCCTCCAGTCTGAAAAAGAACCCTCCACCACCACCCTCTGTATTATGCTTTTGAGCCAGTTCTGTATCCAAATGGCTAGTTCTCCCTGTCTTCCATGAAATCTACCTTGCTAATCAGTCTCCCATGGGGAACCTTGTCGAACGCCTTTCTGAAGCCCGTATAGATCACATCTACTGCTCTGCCCTCATCAATCCTCTTGGTTACTTCTTCAAAAAACTCAATCGAGTTTGTAAGACATGATTTCCCACGCACAAAGCCATGTTGTCTATACCTAATCAGTCCTTGCCTTTTCAACTGCGTGTACATCCTGTCTCTCAACAACTTGCCCACCACAGACGTCAGGCTCACCGGTCTATAGTTCCCTGGCTTGGCTTTACCGCCCTTCCGAAACAGTGACACCACGTTTGCCAACCTCCAACCTCCAGACTTCCGGCACCTCACCTGTGACTTTCAATGATACAAATATCTCAGCAAGAGGCCCAGCAATCACTTCTCTGGCTTTCCACAGAGTTTTCGTTTACACCTGATCAGGTCCTGGGGATTTATCCACCTTTGTCCGTTTCAAGACATCCAGTATTTCCTCCTCTGTAATCTGGACATTTTGAAAGATGTCACCATCTATTTCCCTACAGTCTATATCTTCCTTATTCTTTTCCACAGTAAATATCGATGCAAAATATTCGTGAATATTTTCCTCACTATCTCCCGGAGTCGCAACGCAACGCCCACCACACACCCACTTTACTTGTTTAAATCATCCCGAGCAACTCTAGAAAATCTCCCTGCCAGTTTATTAGACCCATTCCAATCAGTCTTTCTAGAAGAGGTGAATTCTACACTAGAACAAGTTCCAATGATTCAAAAATGTGAACCCTTCTTCAATGCACCAGCTCCACAGCCATAGAGTAATCTGCTCTATTTTCCAATCCAAATAATACTGTCTCGTAACATTGGTAATAATCGAGATATTACTACGCCTGCTGTCTTGACCTAGATTAATAAAACATCTATTTCATGCTCAATATCCATCATGTCCCTCTCCTCGGCGAACAATGATGCAAAGTGCTCGTTAGGAATCCCACACATTTTCTCTAATTCCACACGTAACTTCCTTCTTTTGTCTTTGAGAGGGTCAACCCTTTCTCTCATTAGCCCCTTGCCCCAAATATTTGAAAGAAAGGCTTTGTGATTTTCCTTACCCCTGTTTGCTAAACATATCTCATGACCAGTTTCAGCCCTCTCAATTCCTCTTTTCATATTTGTCATTTCTTCCCGATATTTCTCCAAAGCGTCGTCATGCTTCCGTCGCCTAGATCTTTCCTATGCTTCCTTTTTGCTCCTAGCTTATCTCACAATTTCACCTGTCAGCCATGGTTCCCTCTCTTTGTCGTTTCTATCCCTCATTTTCACAGCAATATCTTTCTCCCACACTCTAATCAACCTCTCTTTAAAACGCTCCCACTTATCAACTTTAGATTTACCTTCAAACAGCTGCTCCCAATCCGGATTCCTCAGGTCCTTCCCAATTTTGGTACAGCTGGTCTTCTGCCAATTTAGCATTCTTACTCCACTTCTTTCTCCAAGAATACTTTAAACTTACGGAACTGTGATCACTATTCCGAAAGTAATGCCTTACTGAAACTTCAACCTTTGGCCAGGTTCAATCCCCAACACCAGGTCCAGTATGGCCCCGTCTCGAGTCAGACGATTTGCAAACTGCTCTTGAAAGCCCTACTAGATGCTTCTGACAAATTCTGCTCCATCCGGAAATTTAACGCTAAGTGATTCCAGTCAATGTTGGGAAACCTAAAGTCTCCTACAACCACCACACTGTTGCATCTACGCCTTTTCATAATCTGGTTATATATTTGTACCTCTATCTCACACACTCTGTTGGGAGGCTTGGAGTGCAGCTGCGACGCTCTTTCCAAGCCGTTCCTTTTTCTGAGCTCCGTCTTCTGGCCTCACTGCTCGAGTCTTTCATTGTGCCCACCTTCAGCACAGCTGTGATATCCTCTCTGACTAGTCATGCAATTCTTCTACTCCTTTTTCCTCCCTCTCTATCCCGCTTGAAGCATCGATATCCATGGGTATTTTGTTGCCAATCACGACCTTCCCTCAACTAAGTCTGAGTATTTTCAATAACATAATACTTCCAGTACTAATCCAAGCCAAACGTTCATCTGCCTTGCCTACTCTACATTTAACCATATGCACCTCAGACCACTAATTCCTCTGCGATTGTAATCTGCTCCCTGCCTTCTCTTTCCCTTCGTCATGCAGCCTTCATTATTTGGTTCCTTCCAGACTTTAGTTACTACCTCCTTCCTGTCGACGAATCTCATCACTTGTTCCGATCCAGCTGTTACATTCATTTAAAAACTCCCCCAACGCCGTTAGTAAAAGCACCCCCGCCAGGATATTGGTTCCAGTCCGTCCCAGGTGTTGGCCATTTAATTTGTAATAGTCACAACGTTCCTAGAACTGGTCCCAACGTCTCAAAATTCTGAACCTGAGATTACTACCTCTGAGGTCCTACGTTTAACATGCGTCACAACTCGCTACATTCTTGTTGGAGGCCCGCATCCAATTTTTACCAATACCATTTGTGTCTATATGCACAACATCAACAGGCTGTGCCCTCTCCCCATTGAGAATGTTCTGCAGTTGATATGAGTCATCCTTGACCCATGGATCAGGGAGGCCGAACACCATTCGGGAGTTTAATTTTCGACCACAGAAAGGTGTATCTACTGCTGCCTCACAGCGCCAGAAACTCGGGTACAATTCCCGCCTCAGTCAACTGTCTGTGTGGAGTTTCCACATTCTTCTCGTGTCTGTGTGGGTTTCCTTCGGGTGCTCCGGTTTCCTCTCACAGTCCAAAAACGTGCAGTTTAAGTGAATTGACCCTGCTAATTTGCCCGTCGTGTTAGGTGAAGTAGTAAATGTAGGCGAATGGGTCTAGGTGGGTTGCTCTTCGGAGGGTCAGTGTGGAATTGTTGGGCCGAAGGGCATGTTTCCACACTGTAAGCAACCGAATCAAATAGGGCGGCACGGTGGCTCTGTGGTTAGCGCTACTGCCTCACAGTGCCAGCGTCTCAAGTTCAATTCCAGCCTTGGGTGACTGTGTGTGTGGAGTATCGCATTCTCCTTGTGTCCGTGTGGGTTTCCTTCGGGTGGTCCAGTTTCCTCTCACAGTCCAAATATGTGCAGGTCAGGTGAATTGGCCATGTTAAATTAGTCAGAGGGGAATGGGTCTGGGTGGGTTATTTTCTGGAGTGTCAGTGTCGACCTGTTGGGTCGAAAGGCTTGTTTCAACACTGTAGGAAATCTAACCCTTCTCCTTACAATTCGATCTCCTCTGACTGGAGCCCTTCCGCTCTTTTTCCCGCTCCCTGTACACCAGAGACACGCACGATGCCATAAACCTGGCTATTGCTGCATTCTGCTTGTGAGCCAACTTCCCCAGCATTATCATAATGGTATTTCTGCTTTGGAAGGAGTTGACCGCAGGGGATACTTGCACGGACTTCCTGCTCTTTCTCTGTTGTTTGGTCACCCATTCCCTGTCTCCCTCAACAATTCTAAACTACGGTATCAGGTATCGCTAGAATCAGGGAAAGTCCTTGAGGACTAAACAAATTCGATAACGTGACACCCCTGTTTCATAAAAGAGAAAGGCAAACGATTGAAAATACCTCAGTTGGGGTGAAAACCTGGAATATATCGTGGAGGATGAGCTTTCTGAACGCCTGAAAGGCTACTATAAAACAGGACAAATTCAATACGGTTTCATCATAGCGAATTACTGTCTGACAAATCTACTAGAATTCTTTAACGAGGTAATAAGCAGATTAGGCCAAGGAGATCCAATCGATATTATCTACCGAGATCACAAGAAGACCTTCGACAAGTCGCTGTACAGGACGCTACTGAGTAAGATAAGGGCTCAAGATGTCAGAGCCAAGATTTGAGCAAGGGCAGAAGCTTCGATGTCTGGCAAAAATCGAGAGAGGGGATAAACATTCATCTCAGGATGATAGTTGTGATAAGTGGTGATCCGCAATGTTCAGTGTTGGGACGACAGGTTTCACTTTATACATGAACGAACTCGATGAAGGAACTGAGGGCCTTCTGTCTAAGTTTGCAGATGATGCAAAGGTTAGGAGAGTGACAGGTAGCATTGAAGAACAGGAAGGCTGCAGCCTGAAATGCAATGAATCTTTGAAATTCTAGTCCCGGATTCTCTCAAGTAAAACATGCAGGTCGAGTCAGTAGTTAGGAAAGCAAATGCAATGACGGTGCTTATTTTGAGAGGACTTCAATATAAAAGCAGGGATACACTTCTGAAGCTCTATAAGGCTCTGGTCAGACGACATTTCTAGTATTATGCGCAGTTCTGGGACCAATATCGCAGGAATGATGCACTGGGACCATGTTCAACACAAGTTCATGAGAATGGTCCCAGCAACGAAAAGCTTAGCACTTGAGAAAGGTTTGAGAGCTCTGGGTGAATACTCAGTGGAGTTTAGAAGGGTGAGAAGGGAAATATTCAATTGCACAGAATACCGAATGGCTTGGACAAAGTAGATTTTGGGAAGATGTTTCCGGTGTTGGGAGAGAATAGGACCTGAGGGCACAGCGATAGAGTAAAGAAAATACCTTTTACAACGGACATAAGGAGAGCCCTCTTCAGCCAGAGAGTGGTGAATATATGGAATTCACTGCCGCAGGAGACTGTGGAAGCCTGTTTATTCAGTAAATTTAAGATGGAGGCAGATAGATCCTAAAGTATCAAGGAGATCAAGGGATACCAGGAGAAAGTGGGAAAATGGGGTTGAACATAGACTATTACAGCGCAATACAGGCCCTTCGGCTCTCGATGTTGCGCAAACCAGTGGAACCAATCTGAAGCCCATCTAAACTGTACTATCCCATTTTCGCTCTTATGTCTATCCAATGACCGTTTGAATGCTCTTACAATTGGAGAGTCTACAACTATTTCAGCACTGTAAGCTCTACTACTCTCTGAGTAAAGAAAGTACTTCTGCCAACCGTTGTTTATCTATTACCCATCAACTAAAATCTATGCCCCCTTGTTCTAAATATCGCCATCCGAGGAAAAGGGTTATCACCATCCACCTATCTAATACTCCGATTAGCTGATCTGTCCCAATTAAGTCACCTCTCAACCTTCTCCTCACCAACGAAAATAGCCTCAAGTCCCTCAGCGTTTGCCTGTAACACCTCTTCATAACAGGCAACACTGTGTTAAATCTCCTCTGAACCCTTTTTAAATCTTCGACGTCCTTCCTATAATGCTGACATCAGAACAGTATGCAATTCTCCAAGTGCGGCCGCATTGGAGATTTGTCCATTTGCAGCATGACCTCGTGGTTACTAAACACAATCCTTCTCCCAATAAAAGCCAATAGACCGTGTGCCTACTTAACCGCCCAATCAACCTGGGTGGCAAGATTCAGTGATCTATGAACAAGGTCTCTGTGCTCATCTACACGACCAAGAATCTTAACACCTTTCAAGTACTCCACATTCCTATTGCACCTTCCAAATAGAAAAACAACTCACACTTTCCCGCTATGTACTCTAGTTGCCACTTCTCAGCCCAGCTCTCCAGCTTATCCATGTCCCTCTGTAACCAACAACATCGTTCTGTACTATCCACTATTCTACTGACCTCAGTGACATTCACAAATGTACTTATACGCCGTCATACAGGTCGTTGATAAAAATGACAAATTCCAGTGTACCCAAAAGAGATCCTTATGTTATACCACTAGTAACTGAACTCCAGAATGATCAGTTCCCAACAACCACCACCCTCTACCTTATTTTAATCGAGCCAATTTCAGATCAAATGCACGAAGCATAAGAAATAAGATGGATGAGCTAGAGGATTAGTTGGAAATTGGCAGGTACGATGTTGCGGGCGTAACTAAGACATGGCTTCAACTGGACAGGGCATGGGATATGAATATTCAAGGCTCTACGGTTATCGAAAGGACAGACTGATGGGCAGATGGAGTGTGGTGGCCCTGTGGGCGAGGAATGATATTCTGTCTCTTGCGAGGGAGGACAACGAATCAGGAGACGTAGAGTCAGTATGGATAGATCCGAGAAATTCTAAGGACAGAAATATCCTCATGGGAATTATCTGTAGACCCCGAAACCGCAGTTTGGATGTACAGTGTAAGTTGAAAAAGGAGTTAAAATTAGCCTGTTGCAAAGGTATTACTACAGTTGTTATGGGGAATTTCAACATGAAGGTAGACTGGGAGTGTCAGGATGGCACTGGACCCCAAGAACGGGAGTTTGTGGAGTGCCTCCGAGATGGATTCTTAGATTAGTTGTACTGAAGCCTACCAGGGAGAAGGCAATTCTGGATCTGGTGTTGTGCAATGAATCGAATTTGATCAAGGACCTCGAAGTAAAGGAGCCATTAGGAGATAGTGACCACATTATGATATGTTTTAATCTGCAATTTGAGAGGGAGACGGGAGAATCAGGAGTATTCGTATTGCAGTTGAGCAAAGGGAACGATGGAGCTAGGAGGGAGGAACTGGTTATAGCTCAATTGTTCAATACCTTAGCAGAGGTGGCAGTGAAACAACAGTAGCAGGTATTCCTGGATATAATGCACAAGGTACAGGATCGGTTCATTCCAAAGGGGAAGAAAGATCTTAAGGGGAGGCAGGGACGACCGCGACTGACTTGCGAAATTAAGGAGCGTATACGGATAAAAGAAAATAAGTATAACGTAGCAAAGATCAGTGGGAAGCCGGAGGACTGGGAAAATTTTAAACAGCAATAGAGGATAACAAACAGACAATATGCTGAGAAAAAACATAGGTATGAAAGCAAACTGGCCAAAAATCTAAAGGAGGATAATAAAAGCTTTTTTTAGGTATGTGTAAAGAAAACCAAGTTGGCTAACACTAAAATTGGGCCCTTGAAGACAGAAATGTGTGAATTTATTGTGGGGAACAAGGAAATGGCAGAAGAGCTGAATAGGTACTTTGATTCTCTCTTCACTGGGGAAGACACAAGCAAACTCCCAAATGTAATACTGGCTGAATGTCTTCGGGTAATGGATTAACTGTATGGAGTTATATTAGGCAGGAAATGGCGTTGCATAGCCTGATAGGTGCGAAGGCTAATAAGTCCCCGGACCTGATGGTGTACGTCCCAGGGTACTTGAGGAGATGGCTCTAGAAATCGTGGACGCATTGCCAATCATATTCCAATGTTTTATCGATTCAGGATCCGTCCCAGCGGATTGGAGGGTGGCTAACCGACAAACACTGACCAAATACTTAACTATACCAGCAACCATCTCAACACACACAAACGAAGCTGTATCAGAACACTATTCCAACGAGCCACCACACACTGCAGCACAGACGAACTTCGTAAAACAGAGGAGAACCACCTATGCAACGTAATCAAGAAGAACGGATACTCAAAACATACAGTCCGCAGGTTCCTCAAGGACAAACAACGACAAGCAGATCAAACACAGCCAGAAATCCTAACCGCCTTACCATACATCAAACAAGTTTCAGAAATGACAGCCAGATTACTGAGACCCCTCGGAATCCTAGTATCACACAAACCCACCAACACTCTCAAACAAAAACTAACAAACTTAAAATACCCAGTACATCTCATGGACACAACCAACGTCATTTACAAAATTCCATGCAAGGACTGCCACAAAAACTACGTAGGACAAACAGGAAAAAAGTTAGCCACCAGGATACACGAACACCAGCTAGCCACAAAAAGACACGACCCTCTCTCCCTCGTAGCCCTACACACGGATAAAAAAAACCCACCATTTCGACTGGGACAACACATCTATCCTGGGACAGGCGAAGCAAAAACATGCCAGATAATTCCTAGAGGCTTGGCACTCCAGCCACAATGCCATAGACAAACACATAGTTCGAGATGCCATCTATCAACCCCTCAGAAAGCGAACAGGAAATGACATCACCACAAACCCCAGGAACCAAAGTAGGGCACATGGTATTGGGGACAAGGTAATTATTTGGACTGAGAGTTGGCTGACTGACAGCAAGCAAAGAGTAGTGATAAATGGGTTGTTTTCGCAATGGCAGGCGGTGAAAATTAGGGTTCCAAAAGGTTCCGTGCTGGGACTGCAGCTGTTTATAATATCCATCAATGATATAGATGAAGGCATGAACAGTAATAATACCAAATTTGCGGATGACACAAAGCTGAGTAGCAGGGTGAAATGTGAGTTGGACTTTATGAGAATACAGGCTGACTTGGACAGGCTAGGTGAGTGGATGTTTGCATGGTAGACGCGGGTTAATGTGGATAAATGTGTGGTTATCGAATTTGGTGGCAAGAACCGGAAGGCAGATTAATATCTAAATGGAGTCAAGTTAGGTAAAGAGGAAGGAAATGAAAGCAAGCATTCAGGTACAGCAGGCAGTGAAGAAAGCTAATTGCATGCTTGTCTTCATAACGAGAGGAATTGACTTTAGGAGCGAAGAGTTCCTTCTGCAGCTGTACAGGGCCCTGGTGAGACCGCACGTGCAGTATTGCGTGCAGATTTGATCTCCAAATTTCCGGATGGACATTCTGGCATTGAGGGAGTACAGCGTAGGTTTAAGAGGTCAATTCCCAGAATGGCCGAACTATCATAGTTGAAAGTTTGCAGCGTCTGGGCTTGTAGATACTTGAATTTGAAGGATGAGAGGGGATGTGATTGAGACTTGTACAATCACAAATAGATGGGACACTCTGGAGGCAGGAAGGAAGTTTCTGATGATGAGTGCGTCCAGAACCACATAACACAATTTAAATTATGGGGTAGGCCATTTAGAATAGAGTTGAGAAGAATCTTCTTCACCCAGTGAGTCGTGGATATTTAGATTTAGATTAGATTACAGTGTGGAAACAGGCCCTTCGGCCCAACAAGTCCACACCGACCCGCCGAAGCGAAACCCACCCATACCCCTACATTTACCCCTTACCTCACACTACGGGCAATTTGGTATGGCCAATTCATCTAACCTGCACATCTTTGGACTGTGGGAGGAAACCGGGGCACCCGGAGGAAACCCACGCAGACACGGGGAGAACGTGTATGGAATGCTCTGACCCAGAAAGCACTGGGGGTCAAGTCTCTGGATTATTTCAAGAAAGAGATGCATATAGCTCTTAGAGAGAGTGGATTCAAGGGTTATGGGGTGAAGGCAGGAGCAGGATACTGATTGTGGATCATCTGCCATGATCCTAATGAATAGTGGAGCTGGCTCGAAGGGCCGAATGGCCTATTCCTGCACGTCGTCTCTATTGTCTATTGATGAACTGTTCTACCTCCTCATGGGAGCACAAGGCGGTGCAGATACAGTCATCGATTTAGCAGAGGAATGGATGTTAGGGTAGTGCCAGTGTTAACTGCGAAAGATGAACTGTTCCTCTTATCCAACAAACGGGCGGGCATAGATGGTTCCTGTGGGTGCCCGTGGTTACTTCTTTGGTTTGGAGGAAGTGGGAGGATTAGAAGAAGTTGTTGACGGTGAGGACAAGTTAAGCCAGGCAGTTGAGGGTATCAGTGGAAAGATGCTGTTTGGGACGGCTTGGGAGGAAGAAACGTCGGGTTTGGAGACCTTCATCATGGAGCATCAGTGTCTCCAGGAATGGGGTGCAGATAAGGAAGTTGAGGCGTTGGGGGCCGGGGAAACGAAACTCTTAGAGAAAGTGAAGGTGTCACGAACGTCGATGTTGAGGTCCTGGGAATAGGATGTAGTCGAGGCAGGAAGAGTTGAGTTCGGTGGGACAGCCCAGGCTGAGACAATGGGTCGACTGTGGCAGTCAGGTTAGTTAATCTTAGGAAGGAGGTAGAATTGGGTCATGTGGGGTTCATGGACATGGAGTTTGTAAGTTGTGAATGGCAGATCCTCAGAGGCGATGAGGTTGTGGTTGGTATGGGAGATGATGTTTTGGTGATGGGTTATGAGTTGGTGATCAAGACACAATAGGAGGAGGTGTCTGCGACTTGCCACCTGACTTCAGCAGTGTTAAGTTCAGTGTGCCACACTATTCCCGCGCCTCCCCTTGTCTGCGTGTTTCATGATGAGTTTGGGGTTCGAGGGGATGGGGTGGAGGGCTATGCGCTGTAAGAGTGGGAGGTTGGAGTGGGTGAGGATCCGGACAGGTTGAGGCAGTCGATGTCATGGTGGCAGTTTGAAATAAGGAGGCCAAGGGTGGGGAGCATGCCTGTATGGGCTGTCCAGGAATTTGGGGTGTGTGGGAGATGGGAAAGGGGTCCTCGGTGTTTAGGTGGGTGTCTTGGTTTAAAAGAAATGTACACAGATTCGGAGGTAGTGGAATAAACTTTTAAGCTCGTAGTGTGTGCCAAACCCTTTAAACCGGGAGCCACATTGACTGACTTCCTACAGACTGTTTGCTGTTTGAACAAAATGGCATGTATATTCAAATACAAATATGCAAATGGAAATTCACCTGTGGACTGATATTTGGGCGTATGAGTGTTTGTTTGTGTGTGTGTGTCGGCTTATGAACAAGTGAGAGGGTGTCTGTGTGTGTGCCTATGTGTTTGTGTGTGAGAGAGCATGTGTCTGAAGGAGGGTACATGTGCGTATGATTGTAAGAATGTGTGTGCATGTTCATATGCGTGAGTATGTGTGTGAGAGTTCATGGTGTAGTGGGCTGACCTGTAGTGTAACATGAAGCCAAGATGCTGTTTGAGGCTGTCCATATGGGTACAGAATGTAACTCTCAGTTTCAGCTTGGCCACTCTATTTTGTGGCATATTCTGAAGACCGCCTTCGAGAACCGTCACCTGAAGATTGGAGGCTGAATATCTCTGACCGCTGAAGTGCTCCCCCGATTGGGAGGGAACATCTCTGTCTGGCATTTGTTGTGCAGTGTCCATTTATCCGTTGTTAGAGCTTCTCCTTAGCTTGGCAAATGTGTAATGCCTCAGGACACCCTGGACTGTCGTGTCTGAGGAAGACAACATTGGACGATGTACATGAGTACAACGTGGTATGTGGTGGACATTTATTAGAGACAACACGGTGTGACCGTCTTTATGACACAGTGCAGTGGTCCCTCTGTATCTTTTACAGAACAACATCTCTGATTTTCATGCGGGGAACACCAGTCACTGTTTATCACAGAGACAAATGGTCCCTGTTTTAGTATAGACAACAAGAGTCTCTGTTGTTATTGTAGTGAATGGGATTTTCTGTCTTTGTTTTAGAGAACATAGGTCCCGATCACTGATATAGAGAACAGCTTTCCCTGAGTTATACATTTACATTTCATTACAGTGTGGAAACAGACTGTGGGAGGAAACCGGACCACCCGGAGGAAACCCACGCAGACACGGGGAGAACGTGCAAACTCCACACAGTCAGTCGCCTGAGGCGGGAATTGAACCCGGGTCTCAGGCGCTGTGAGGCAGCAGTGCTAACCACTGTGCCACCGTGCCGCCCAAATTCATACAGACCTGCAGTTCCTGTGTTTATAAAAGTGAACATCAGTCTTGGCTTCATTATAGAGAATAGCATTTCCTTTGTCTATTAAAGTGAACTAAGGAAAGTGAGGACTGCAGATGAATGAGATTAGAGTCGTGAGTGTTGTGCTGCAAAAGTTCAACAGGTCAGGTAGCATTTGTTGAGCGAGAGTACCGTCGTTTCGGGCACAAAGCCTTAATGAGGAATCCTGATGAAGGGCTCTTGCTCGATTGTCGATTCTCCTGCTCCTCCGATGCTTCTTGACCTGCTGTGTTTTTCCAGCACCAAACTCTCAACTCTATTAAAGTGAATGTCATTCCCTGTTGGAAACATAAGGACTCGGATCAGGAGTAGGCCATCTGGTCCTTTGAGCCTGCTGTGTCATTAATTATATCTTTCCGTGGCCTCAGCTCCACTTAGCCCCCCTCTCACCATAAACCTTGATTTCATTACTGCTCAAAAAAATACTGTATTAGCTTTAAAAATATTTACTGAGAAAGCTCAACACCTTCACTGGGCAAGGAATCCGATAGATGCACAACCATTTTGGTGAAGAAGTTGTTTCTCAATTCAGTCTTAAATCTGCTCCCCCTGATATTGAGGCGTTGCCCTCCTGTCCTAGTTTCAGCCGCCAATGTAAGCATCCTCGCTAGTTCTATCTTATGTATTGTCTTTATAATTTTATATGTTTCCGTAAGACTCCCTCCCATGCTTCCGAATTTCAGTAAATATAATTGCAATCAATGCATTATCTCCCCAGACGGCAACTCCGTCATCTCCAGAATCTACTTCGTGAACCTCCTCTGCATCACCTCCAGGGCCAGTGCATTCTTTCTCAAGTAAGGAGACAAAAACTGCACACAGTACTCAAGATGTGGCCTCACCAGGACCTGTATAGAAATAACACAACCTTCCTGATCTTAATATTAATCCCTTTCTTAATGAAGGACAAAATTCCGTTTGCCTTCTTAATTACCTGTTGCACCTGTTTGCCACCTTTCTGTACTTCATGCACATAAACACCGAGGTCTCTCTGCATAGCTGTGTGCTACTTTTTTTTACACTTCAGATTTTTTTACTGTAATTTATAACGAAAGAGATGACTTCACATTTATTAAAATTATACTCCATCTGCCAAACCTTTCTGCAGCCGTTTAATTTATCTGTCCCCCAGCAAAATTTCATAGTCCTCCACACATTTTGCCCTACCACTGATCTTAGTGACATCCGCAGACTTCTACATGCGAAAAGTTGTCCCAAGTACAATTCACCAATGTAAATTGTGAACAATTGCAGTATTTGTCACTGCCATTTTTTCTCAACACGCATTTATTTCCCTCTTTGCTTCATGTTGGTGAAAGTATCCTATATTTTGCTCAGAACATATCACATCTTTATCTGATGAAGCAGCCTTTTGGGTGGCAGCCTGTCGAATGCCTTTTCTAAATCTAGATACACCACATCTCCTGTGTCTCCGTTGTCCATAATGTCCATAATGTCTTCATAGAATTCCAAAACATCAGTTAAGTATCATTTACTCTTCATGACTAATTGCTACATCCGCCAAATAGGACAATTGATATCTAGATGCCTTTCTATTTTAGATTAGATTAGATTAGATTAGATTATATTAGATTACTTACAGTGTGGAAACAAGCCCTTCGGCCCAACAAGTCCACACCGACCCGCCGAAGCGCAACCCACCCATACCCCTACATTTACCCCTTATTACCTAACACTAAGGGCAATTTAGCATGGCCAATTCACCTGACCTGCCCATCTTTGGACTGTGGGAGGAAACCGGAGCACCCGGAGGAAACCCACGCAGACACGGGGAGAACGTGCAAACTCCACACAGTCAGTCGCCTGAGTCGGGAATTGAACCCGGGTCTCTGGCGCTGTGAGGCAGCAGTGCTAACCACTGCGCCACCGTGCCGCCCACTAAGGGGCGGCACGGTGGAAAGTTGCATTCTCAGGTTAGATTTCGTCCTTGATGATAGACTCAAGTATTTTCCCAACTGCAGAGGGTAAGCTAACTGGTCTATAATTTCCCATCATTTGACTGTGTGCACGTCTCTTTTTAAAGTTAACAATCACATGGCACCATATTATAGTCCAACAGGTTTAATAGGAAGCACGCTAGCTTTCGGAGAGCCGCTCCTTCATCAGGTGATTTTGGAGGACACAATTGCAAGGCACAGAATTTATTGCAAAAATTTAGTGTGATGTAACTGAAATTATACATTAAAAATATATATTGATTGTCTGTTGAGTCTTTCATCTGTCTGAATAGCATGATAGTTTAGCTTATTTCATGTGTAATTCACAAAACCTTTTTCTGTAAAGTTGCATTCTCAGGTTAGATGAGAATTCACCACACAAAATATATGTGTGCATGTGGGTCTTTCTGTGTCTGTGTGTGTGTGTCTATCTGGTTGGCAGTTCTGAGTGTGATAGAGAGTGT
>NW_025215118.1:63501-64728 GCF_004010195.1 Chiloscyllium plagiosum | reverse complement strand
ACAGTACCATCCCTTCCCGGCACGTAGCAGTCATCCTGACCTGCAGTAACCTCCCAGAACCCGAAGGCTCAGCAGATCCAGGTGGACACTCTCTGTGTGCTGCTGAAGGAGTGTGGTCTTCGGGTGGGACACACACACACACACACACACGATCCTATGGCTCTAGTTCAAAAAGGAACAGGAATCCTGTCCAATATTCCCAGCCAGCAACAGCAAGAACCAATCAGCCAGCATTAATCACATCACTGCTTGTGGGGTCTTGCTCAGGCCAGTAGGGAAAACAGGCCATTCAGCCCACACCAACCCTCCGAGTTAACCCTGCATTTCCCCATGGCTAATCCACCTAGCCTACACATCCCTGGGGTAATTTAGTACAGCCAATCCACCCTAACCTGCACATCTCTGGACTGTGGGAGGAAACCCGTACAGACACGGGGAGAATGTGCAAACTCCACATAGTCACCCGAGGCTGGAATCGAACCTGGGTCCCTGCCGCTGTGAGCCGTGCACCGAGGGCCATGAAAAGGGGCTATCAAACCCTTTCTTCCCTCCCTTTCCCAAGATGACACTGATTTTGCCGCTTGGAGCTATGTGAAGTGGAGGAACAGGTAGAGGCAGGTATAGTCTTTTGGGATGGGGCTAGGTATAATCCAAAATAATATCGCTAAGAGTAAATGCACTGACCACTTTCTAGAAAAATCCAGAACTCATTGCCAGGCAAGGCTATGGCACAATCTGAAGGGGTTAAGTCTTAAGTTACAGTAACTGTTGGCAATAAACTCCTTGATGAATTGCACTTTACTTTGCAAGAGGCACTTCAATGAAGATTATGTTTTATTATTTGCTGAGATATCCGTACTGTTTATTTTTGTGGTAATCTTCAGGAATGCAGAGAATAGCTCAGCTGAGAGAATTTTAAAAGTATGAATATTAAATGATTGTATTTAAGAATTATTGTAACTTTTGAACCATGTATTTTTGTATCGTGGTCTTTACAGTCAGTGCTTTTGATGTGATTGAATAAAAATTGATGTTCGTACAGAGTTTTGCACTGAATGTTGACATGGACATGACTGTGTGGGACAGGAAAGAGGGAGGGGAGGTGGTGTAGTGAGCAGAGTGGAGGGGGAGCTTGAGGGAGGAGGGCAGAGCACAGAGTTTGTGGAGTGAGTCAGGGTGGAGAGGTGAGAGTTGGAGGGGTAGGGGAAGGGGGGGTCAGTGGTGGGT
>NW_025215118.1:34595-47623 GCF_004010195.1 Chiloscyllium plagiosum | reverse complement strand
CCTGCAGTCTTCTTCTTGTCCTCTCCGCCTCCCTCCTACTCCGACCTATCACCCTCACCTTGTCCTCTTTCCACCTATCACATTTCCAACTCCCCTCCTCCAAGTCCCCTCCTCCCTACCTTTATCTTCTCCTGCTGAACACTCTCTGCTCATTCCTGAAGAAGGGCCTGTGCCCGAAACGTCGAATCTCCTGTTCCCTGGATGTTGCCTGACCTGCTGTGCTGTTCCAGCAATAAAGTTTCAACTCCCACTTGTCTCCAGCCAATGTACTGTGGGACAATAAATAAATAAAAGCCGGTAGATGAGGGAACAAATAACTTGTTGAGAAATAGCGAAAAGATGTGTGCATTGAATCCATTAATAAATTGGAAAGGGGGAGACCACTTGTTATGATAAAATAAGATAAAATGATTCACAAACAAATGGCTATGAGGGAGTTGGAAGCAACGTAACTCTAGCTTGCACTGTCTTTCGGTAAAATCATTGCTGATCTCATTATAATGGAAAAGCGCAGCAGGTCAGGCAGCATCCAAGGAACAGGAGAATCGACGTTTCGGGCATAAGCCCTTCTTCAGGAATCCGGGAGGGGGAGTCCTTGTACAAGGAGAATGCAATGTCCTCACTGCAATGAGAAGAGTGCACAGCGAGATGTGGAGTGCTTTATTTCTCCCTCCAATTCTATTTTGATTTGATCTCTACACTCCCCTTCACTTTTTCTTTTACCTCGGCATTTCTGATGGTGAACTCTGCTTTTGAACTGTTCCCTGGTCACAACCCTATATAGCTGACACCAGGGCACTAGATTACTCTCAGTTCAGAGGAGTGACTCCCACTTGTCTCCAGCCAATGTACTGTGGAACAATAAATAAATAAAAGCCGTTAGATAATGGAACAAATAACTTGTTGAGAAATAGCGAAAAGATGTGTGCATTGAATCCATTAATAAATTGGAAAGGGGAGACCACTTGTTAGGATAAAATAAGATAAAATGATTCACAAACAAATGGCTATGAGGGAGTTGGAAGCAACGTAACTCTAGCTTGCATTGTCTTTCCGTAAAATCATTGCTGATCTCATTATAATGTCAAACCCACAATTCCAGACACCCTAACAACATTTCACTCCATTGCTTATGAATAAGTGGCAATTTTGAATGAAAGATGGTTGATTTTCCCAATATCTAACTCCGGCACATTTGGGAAAATTACCTTTTTTTATTTGTGAAACTACTCAGAATAAAATGCAACTGGATGAGTTGAAAAAAAAGCTGTAAGTTGTCTGGCCCACTGCACCAGTTCCCGAATTTGATAAGATCTGGGATGATTTGGCTGTAGTGACAACGCCACTATCCTGCCTGTCCTGATGCCCTTTGATTCCATGATAGAAATTCTGAAGACGCTTTTTTTGAATGAACAAATTTTGAATCAGTACTACCTTGAGCTGTGAGTATTGCCCTCACTTTAAGTGCAATTTCACTGTCAAAATTTAAATAATTCTTCGAATCTTGAAAGAGCATGTCATACTTACAGTTACAAACGATTCATGTTCTAATTCGTGCTGAAAATTTCATCTTTTTAGATATTAATATCACTTGTAATCAAGCATAGAATTACAGGGTCACCGTGAAAATTATCTCATGTTGAAACACGTGACGCCATCTTAGGTACTAATTACCATGAAACAAAAAAAAGAAACTCAGGTAAAAAAGTAGTAAGAGAAACAATAATTAAACAGCTAAGTATTACTTAATAGAACATAAGAAAGGTAAAGGAATCGACAATAGTTTACATTAAAAAATCCTAGTTTCAACTAGAGTGATAAAGGAATAAGTTGAACGTTCAATAGTCTTTGATGCCTCCTGCGCTTATCTCGGTCAGCTGTCTGTTCTCAACACCAACCCGACACATAACCATCACTGCTACTGAAACTGCAGAAGAGATACTGCCATAAACCGCTTAGAGATCAGCTGATATTCTGCCGAGAGACCAGGCTGAGAGTAACCATGAGTCGCTGAAAACCACCCAGCCATGAGCCGCCCAAACTCCAGGCTGAGAGACGCCATGAGCCGCTGATAATAGGCTGGGAACGCTATGAGCCGCCGAGACGACAGGCTGGAACTTCCGTGAGCCCCTAAAACCACAGGTTAAGACCGCCATGAGCTGCTGAGAGAGAAAGCTGGGACCCCCTTATGCCGCTGGGAGACGAAGCCGGGACCACCATGAGCTGATGAGTGACGAGGCTAGGACCACTATGAACCGCTGACAGAGCAGGCAGGGACCGCCATGGCCTGCTGAGATGCCAGGCTGCTAAGGCAGGCTGAGAGCCGCCCAGAGACCCAAAGGGAAAAAATGGGGAGAAACAGAAGAAGGGAACAGAAAAGAGCAGAGGAGCTCCCGTTGGAGTATCCTACTCCGCCGCTCTTGTACTCTCGATTATCAACTTTTTTCTAGTAAGTCCGACCACTTTGGCTGTCAAGTTGTGTAGCTAGAAGCAACGATTCCTACTTTAATGGAAGGACGATCATTCATTACATCTAAATATGTTTCGTTAAGAGGCATTTGGATGGGTATATGAATAGGAAGGGTTTGGAGTGATATGGGCCGGGTGCTGTCAGGTGGGACTAGATTGGGTTCGGATATCTGGTCGGCATGGACAGGTTGGACCGAAGGGGTTGTTTCCATGCTGTACATCTCTTTGACTCTATGACACTACCCTGTGGATTTTCTGTTTTCATAAACTTGGACTGTGTTGTTTGACCACCAGCAGCTACAGTCAGCTGTTTTATATTATTACTTTGGACTTCCCAAACCCTTCCTCAATTCAAAACCTCCAAAATTGAAGAAATGGACTGCTGCAATCGATTGGAGTCCACGAAGTGCAAATATCACAGCCTCATTGAGTTATAAGGTAAGGTAATAAAAATAGTTCTGTACTTTGCCATAGTATGTGTCGGAAGAGTTTTTGAAAAAATACAATGGTGAGAAAAAGCTTTCAGTGTATTCGAGACAACACCTCACTTCATGTCAAGAAACCTACGAGGGTTTCTCCTCCTGCTGAACAAATGTTGCCAAACAAGTATTTGAAATGTGTCTAAGCTCCTAATGACATTAATGGATTGGGAAATGTTGCAAATTTTTACTCTTTTTGTTGGCTGCGTCAAATTCCAAACCATAATTAATTTTCGGTGACACAGCTGACTAATGGTTATTAAAGGGAAAGTCAAATATCCTTAGACACCGGGTTTTCGTCCAACCGGATTATTTGAAATTGCAAGCTTTCAGAGCTCCCACTCCTTCCTCAGACATTTAGCTCCCAAAGCTTAGGGTTTTAAATAAACCAGTTGGACTATAACCCTGTGTCATGTGATATTTGGCTTGGTCCACCAACGTCCACCACCAGCACCTCCACATATTAAGGGGAAAATGAGAAAATGTCTCGGGAGCTGGAAATGTTAATTTGTTTATTATTATTAGCGAATGTTCTATCAATGGATCTTTAATATCGACCTTAACATGACACTTGGCAGATATGTGCGCACGACGTATATGTCGATCATTTTCTCACGTATTTCACACATATTAAGCCTCAGTAAAGTAAAGATAGAATCTTAAAGTTATTTTCTTTTTCTGACGTTTTATGTGTGCGCATGTGCATTTATGTGATTGCTTGTGCTTTCCATAACGCGGTGTCACGTGGTTTTTGAATTTGTTCACTAGACTCTACCACGGGCACCTCCATATAATAAGGGGAAAATGAGAAAATGTCTCAATACCTGGAATTTATTTTTTATTATTAGCGAATATTGCATTAATTGGAATTTTAATGTCGACCTTAACACATGTTGCTTGACAGATGCGTGCATACGAGTTATATTGCGAACAGTTTCTCTTTAGTTTCTTTGTCATGAAGCCCCAAGAATATCAAGACAGAACAGTAAGCTTTTGTTTTATTTCTGACGTTTTTTAAAAGAAGCAATCTTGGTGAGCACATGTGCATTTACGCGATTTAGCAAAAAACCACCTTACTGTTGGTCACTAGTTATGACATTGACAAAAGAGTATCCTCTCATTCAGAATTTAAACAGACGTCAATCAATTCCGTTTCAAAAGGAAATCTCCTTGTCGTGATGTTTTGGGCCAGGGAGCAGAGACTAAATGTTGAGAAACAATTTCTTCACAATTGGCTGCCACGAAGATTTAACGCAGTAGGTTGATTTGTCTGTAATTGGTATAAATTAACAAGCCTGGGAATCGTGATGATACACCTATCATAGTTGCTGCACTACAGATTTATGGTGCTGTCTGTGGGTTCATTGAAGTGTTACAGTCACATCAAGTTATTCAGCTGCAATCACTGTTTATTACATTTTGTAATAACCTTAAATAAGTATGTGAAAGCACCTTTCAATTGACCTCTGAATTTCGTCTGTGCCACTGCATAAATACACGTATTTGTGCATGAACTTAAGAGTTGTAGCATATATGCGCTTTCCTGCAGAATAAATTTTGTTTCATTGAGATTGGAACCGATCGAATAGCTGCCGCCTGAAATTTGCACACGTAGAAAATGTAAAATGTACAACATCCATAAAAGGAGGAAACTGCCTGAAATGGCAAATAATAAAACGATTGACTTTCTCCTACTCTCCATTTCTGTGTCATGTTTACTCATTTCATTGCTGTTGGATCGGAGTCTCCTGCGGGCTCTCGTGGCAACTATAATGTGTCTGACAGCTACTGCATTAAACAGCAAAATAAGGAGGAAAGGGAGGCATGGTGTTTGAATGTGGTCAAACGTTTCAAACAATCTCCATGCAACTGAAGTGTAATAGACATCTTTTATGCTGCAGTACCAGCCTATTTTATCAATTATATATAAGGGCTCATGTATGAAACAAAATGGAATGTTTATCAAACAGCACAGCAAACACACTATTCCTATAACTGCAGTTGCTACTTTTTCTGTGCAGTATCTCGTTTTCAGCTTCTGGTAGCAAATGGTTACGAACCGATCAAAGGTGAAAGCAACAGTCAACCAGACAGAGCAGTTTCGGGAACAGTAGATGAGAAGAATTATCAGACGGCATCCTGTTGTGGTATTCAGTAAACTAGCTGGAAAATAAATTGCCAAAAGTCAACTTAAAATCACTGCAACGATAAGAACAAGGAGATCCATTGCTGCCATAGATACAAGGTATCGGGTGATGCATCCTGAAAGGCCACATCTTCCTCGGGAAAGTAACACTATCGTCACCAGATTGGCTGTAAGAGACCAAGTGCCAAAGACAATGAGTGTGAGTGGAACAGTCATACAATCAGAGACAGCGTCATACAGGCAGACAGAGGAAATAGAAAAAATGACACTTTTAATTCGGCGAAGCGATATAACAAAATTTGGTCTATATATGCTGGATTTAAACATGAAAATACGTCTTTTATTCATGCAATTTTAAAGGTTTCTTGCCAAGAATGTCTGTCACAAATAATAATTGAACCCAGGATGCGAACTATTTCAGGGACTTTATGTTTTGAAACTTCCTATGAGATAAGGAATTGAACGTAAGGAATTGAACTCCATTTCAGATACAAGTAGACAGAGTAACGATGCTCCAATGGTTACAGAAAGCAGTTTGAGTCATATCTGATCATAGTAAACAACAACAACAAACTTAGAAACAAGAAACTCACCTCTTCGGCTCAGAGGTAAACGTTCTTTCTACCAACTTAAAGCCAGAATTGGGACATAATGAATGCCCAAATTTCAATGTCATCTACAGCTCATCAGGTTCTGAAACACATAGATTTGCTTTAGGACTGGTAAGTGGCAAATGCTCGTGCCACGAAAGTGCCACGGAATTGCCAGCTGAAAGAAACAATAATGTGCATGCTTGAGGAGCTGACTCGTTAATTTGCAAATCTTGCACATTTTCTGCAAGGCAGACATGTGCAATGCAACGTTGACTTGATGTATAGAGTAGGAGAAAGTGAGACTGCAGATGCTGGAGATCAGAGCTGAGTTGGAGAATCGACGCTTAAGGCTTAAGGCTTAAGCCCGAAACTCGATTCTCCTGCTCCTTGGATGCTGCCTGACCTGCTCCGCTTTTCCAGCAACGCATTTTTCAGCTTTGATGTATAGAGTAATAGAATATAGAGCATGTCTGTATCATAGGCCATACGCACTGCAGAAATTCACAAGGACTGCTGTGAGAGAACCCTCTAAATCCTGACCACTACCCGAAAGAAGAGCAAAGACAGCACTTCACTGGGAAAAGTGGCACCTGCAAGGTCCACCGGAAGCTAATCATCACCCAGACTTGGAAACATATTTCCTGTCCTTCAGGGCTGCCATGTCAGTATTCTGTAACTCCTTCCCTTATCAGATTTCGGTGTCTATGCATAAAATGAACTGCACTGATTTAAATTTTCAACTTAATACATGAAGGCAATCGGGGGGCTAGGTAATGCATACTGACATATATCTCACAAAAATTTACAAAACAAAGTCTAGAAATGAAAAGTGGTCATAAAGAAATTCAAAAAGAGATATGAGTGCGAATAGAACTGTACTAAATATCTGAGGGCACCAGATTGGGATTGTAAGCAGATCCTTCGAAACGAGAATGAATACCATTGATTGCCATTGCTCACTGTCTCGGAAAGTGAGCTAACTTTCTTTTTGAATGCATGAACAACAAAAAGATGTAAACCTATTACAATGTTCCAATGATTAATTTACAAGTTTATCAAACAACTGAGAATTTCTTTTTGCGAACACACGTTTAAACATCAATATGTCAAATATACTGTATTCTCGTAACTTACCTGGTACTCCGAAAGCTGCAAGGGCAGAGTAATAGATTAAAAATATCAGCGATTTTGCAGGAGCATGCATTTTCAATGATAATACTGAATTGCTTTCTTCTGGCTTCTGAAATAAGGAAAACGGTGTACCTATTTATATGTGATGTTCGCCACTGGAGACACAATTATTTCTGATCATCATTTGTACTTCGTATAACCCTTATTGGAGGAAAACACATTCATGCAGCTATCTTCTCGCAATAGCAACTAATGGAACAGATCGTGCTTGAGTGAAAAAAGAAACTGAGTATGTGAGATAGAGTGGTGAAAGTTTTTAAACACGTTACAGAAGAATTTATGGGATGTCAATATATTTAATCCTTTGAAACTATTAATACCGTAGCAAATGTCAACACAAGGCAAATTCCAGAATACATCCTACTTTGACAGATTATTTACCTTTATTTATAACTTTGAAATTCGTTGCTGTGGTGGTTTAAAAAGATGCAAATGAGACTTCGGGGCATCGTAAAATGGGAGGGCAGTGAGATAGTGGTCATTGCCTACATTGGCGTCAATGACATAAGTAGGAAGACCTGTAAAGACAATCTAGGGAGTCAGGTAGGAAACTAAAACTCTGGGTGGTAATCTCAGGATTACTCTTCTTGCCATTTGGTTTGAACTTTTCAAGATGCAAGCCTAAGCCCTAACATATCTAGTTGTTTTATGCAGGCGTGTTGTGGATATTCCCGGCATGATGCAGCTGGTCAAAACCCCTCAGTTAGAAACGAAACAGAATGTATTTACAGAGGAAGAAATAAAACACAGACAAAAGAGAGCAGAATATAGAATAACTTAAACTACCAGGCTACAGACTATCCCAACCTGATGATGCTGTTCGAAACATCTGCAAAAGTACCCATTCACACTCCCTTGGCTAAAAGGTAAAATCAGACACATTCAGGACAGAGAGATGGCGAAGAGATTTTGCATGGAACCTTCTTCCAATGTATCTGTTCCTTTTGATCTCCCAGGTTAAGAAGACAAACAGCTCTGAACAGCCAGACAGTTAAAAACAAAACAAAACAGAGAAATCTGAGATTGAGAACTGGCCACTCGCTTTACATTATGCAACTGCTCTTTAAACTTAAAAGCTTCTTAACTTATATACGCTCAGACATGTCGGAACCCATGACTTTATGATCCCTCTGAAAAAAAAAGGGACAACATAAACTTTTTTCAAAGAGCAGCACCCTCGCACACCTGGGACTGAGGCCTGGAACGGAGAGGTCGTACATTGAGCACATGACTGATGAACTGGTGCGTGATTGGGAAGGATTTAACTTCAAATTTGTAAATCACTAGGATGTCTTCCAGAGATGGTGGGATTTGTACAACAAAGATGACTTTCACCGAAACTAGATTGGCATCAAAATACTGGCAGAGAGGTTTCATACTGTCACTCGGCAGGTTTAAACTGGTCTGGTGGGAACGGTCAGGCAGGAAGCTAAGGTTCAGGTCAGTACGTATAGAGACTGGAGAAGAGCTTGAGGCAAGGCTAATATAGTTAATTTGACGAGCGGTCAGAGGAAGTTTGCCAATCTCAGTTCAATTGAAGGCTTATAATATATTTGCTTTGATGCAACACGTCTCCCAGACAAACTGGATGAACTAAGAGTCTCGCCTCATACATGCAAATGCAATGGCGTTGCTATCACAAAGATATTTTTGAAAGAGGGAAGGCACTCACAACTTCTGTTTTATCGATATTTTAGATGAAACAAAGGAGGAATTAAAAGTGGGAAGGCAGTTGCGTTACTGATGAAGGAGCATACCACTACTGAGTTAAGGGAGACCACCATGGAATGATCTTGAGCGGGGCTTCATGGTTTGAAATCAGCAGTTGAAATAATTCAACCACAATTTTGGGATTGTACAGCAGACCGCCAGGCTGATAGCTGGAAACAAAGGAAGACATATGCAGTCAGATTGTGGAAATAAGCGAAAATAACACTGTTGTTGTCGTGGATGGTTTTAACTTTCTCCGTATTGATGGGGCTCCGTTCCAGCTGGGGTTTAGACGGGGAGCTGTTTTAGATGCGCCAGTTGCATTTACTTCAAATGAAATCTTATATGCAGCATAGCCCATCGGAAGTGGACGCGATACTTGAACTGGTATTGGGGAATGTTTTCGTACTGACTGAATAGAAGCGGGCACAGAAATAGAAGCAATGCAATGAGGCTGGCCATGTAACTAATGTTTCTGTGAAGGATCATATTCAGATTGAAAACGTAGAGTTTAGAATAACGTAGCTCTTTGAATGCTAATCGAACTTGATGCAGCAACTTGATCATACAATCCCGGCAGTGTGCAAATAGCTTCTTTGGCCCAGGAAGCCCATGCTGCCACTCTGAAGAGAATCCCAACCAGACACATTCCCCTATTACTGTACATTTACCGCTGACTAATTACCTAGCCTATTCATCCCTGAACACCATGGGCAATTGATCGTGGTCAATTCACCGAGTCTTCACAACTTTGGGTTGTGCGAGGAAACCGGAGCACCCAGGAAGAAACGGAGAGGTTATGCAAAGTCAACACAGACAGTTGCCCAAGGCGAGAGTCGAACCTGGGTCACTGGTGCTGTGAGGCAGCAGTGCTAAACACTGAGCCACCATACCGCCCCATAACGAACAAACTGTTGAAATGTCTGTAACATACCATAAACACACCCCTTGACAAACTGCAAATTCAGACAAAGTTTCTTACAGACAGCAGGAAACATCTTCCAAACAGATTTTAGACAGAATGCCAGCCAGCAAACATCTGACTTTTAAAAGCAGCAATATCTTCTGCTGCTGCCTCCAGCAGCTTTTCTGCTGGAAATAAACTAATCTCGAATATAGGCAAACTGGGAGAACTGGCCACTCCCCTGCTATTGTTAAACTAGCCTCTTTCTGAAATATTACTGCGCCTCTGCTTTTACAAACTCTTTTAAAATAAAACGACACGACAAAATAATATTTTAAATGTGACACCAAAAACGATTCGTCAATATACAAAAATGGCTTCATTTGTAAAAACATCAGTCGTACTCTGCTGGTACGTGACATACGTGTAATTACATTGAGTATAACCATGCAAACATTTACGACTATATTCTATTTCAGACTGTTTACTCCTGCCATCAAACGCATTTGATTTTTATTCACACATCGTTCCACAACGTACCAGCAATAACGTTTTGTCGTCTTGCAACATGCACGATGTTTAGATTGAATAGCTGCTACCATAATCTCAACCTAAACACTCTGGGTTTTAGTCCCGAAAGTTTTGAGAAAACTTGACCAGATCATAATCCGTACTTATGTACCTAGCCTATTCATCCCTGAACACCATGGGCAATTGATCGTGGTCAATTCACCGAGTCTTCACAACTTTGGGTTGTGTGAGGAAACCGGAGCACCTCGGAAAAAACGGGGAGATTATGCAAAGTCAACACAGACAGTTGCCCAAGGCGAGAGTCGAACCTGGGTCACTGGTGCTGTGAGGCAGCAGGGCTAAACACTGAGCCACCATGCCGCCCCATAACGAACAAACTGTTGAAATGTCTGTAACACGTTATCGTCATTATTAACATTAAAATGTTGCAAGGCCAACACCAAGCTCAAACCTCCTTGTCAAGTTTCGAAAATTTCTGCAGATGAGTGTTTATTTTCAGGGAGAAACATCAGATAGGCCTTTCTATCTTCTCGTCATCTTCTTGCAAGGGTACAGCACCAACACCCACATGACTCACAACGATAGCCACCTTGAATGCCTTTGCACAATTAGATTTGGCTAATACAGGGGCAGTGAGTCACACAGTTTTCAGACTGTCAAATGGCTTCTGACAGTCTACCATCCACTGAAATGTCTTGCATGTTTTGGCAAGGCAATGAGTGCAGCAGCCGCACCGCTAAAGTTCAGTACAAATTTCTGATAAACACACTCAATCCCAGGAATCGTACAACATCTGTCTTCGTTACTGGCATCGCAACCTTCCTAATTACTTCGATCAAATTACCGTGCCTGGTAACAAGGCCCCAGGAACGTGTCTTGGGTCTTGGCCAATTCACTCTTTGCCTGTTTCTCGCAAAGCCTAACTCCCAAATTCAAATGGACACCTCTGTTAAATACTGCAAATGGTCCTTCCATTTTGGCCTGAAAGTTACCAGTTCCTTGATGTATATCACGCAATTGGTTAATCCGAAAATTATTTTATTGGTTTGTCTTTGAAATGTGGCTGCTCACTCTTCATGCCAAATTGATGCAGTACATTCTGTGTTACAAAAGTCACATTTGTCTTTGCTCTTTCTGATATTGGTACCTACCAGCATCCTCTTAGAAATATGAGTTGCTTGTCCCACTTGTTCAATACAGTAACCCAAATGTGGAATCGAATATGAATCATCCTTTGTAACTGCATTGACTTGGCATACAAGATATACATAACATGCATGCGGTCTGGTTTTGGCACCACTGCCATGTCTTTGAGCGTGCGTTTAATCTCTTCTGAACCCGAGCTAACGTTACAAATGTTAACTCCAGAAGGATGTTGCTTAAGCGGAGCAGCATGTTCTATATCGACACGATGCAGAATTACATTCGCACTGCCCAACGAATTTCCACATATCCCTCATGTGATAGCAACAAATCTTTTGAGAGTCATTTGAGAATCCTCTCGGAGGTAACTTAATAACTTATCCCATTTTTTGACGAATTCCTCATTGACGAATTCAATTTGAAGTATGACCAATTGAGAATACTCTGAACTTGGTTCTTCAGTCTATGTTGCGGCCAGTAACACATTCTGTTTTTGTTCTCCTTCACTCTTAAAATGTGTTTTGAGCATATTGCCGTCGCACATTCCGAGAGATTTCAGTCTGTTTGCAGGCCTTATCAAATAGTTCACACCTATTAATCGTCGTTGTACTTAATAATGTTCACAAAACCTTACGTCTAAAGGTTGACGGACACTGGAAGTAAGAAATCTTGATTTCTGATAGCAAAACTGTGACTTTTGATCTTTTGCAAATTCCGTTATTCATCATAAACTGTAACATTTCGAAATGCTGTCTCGTCAACTCCCGCGCATTGTTTGACCTTTCTCTAAAAATTGACTCATAATACAAATATATGTCTCTGAATTCTGACTCATCAATTTCTCCCTAATTTATTTCATGCTCCTATCACGTCAGGCCCAATCAGTAATTCAAAATCAGTAAATTCGTTTGATTCATTTGGTGCATGCCAATGGCAAAAAACGTACAAACTGAATCCCTTCATCCCAAATATCTGGACAGCCATAATGAGAAACATTAACATGTCCTTGAACGTCTGAGGTCTTCTTTTTAGCCTCCCCCGTGATGCGGGATGGTCGGCAGTAGATTACAATTGTTTTATTCCTAAGCTGCCCATAACAAGAGATGAGGCCATATTGGATTTGGTTCTGGGTAACGAAGCAGGCCAAGTGTTAGAATTAGAGGTAGGTGAGCACTTTGGGGACAGTGACCACAATTCGGTGACTTTTACTCCAGTGATGGAGAGGGATAAGTGTGCACTGCAGGGCAAGAGTTATAGCTGGGGGCAGGGAAATTATGATGCGGTGAGGCATGACTTAGGATGCGTGGCTTGGAAATGTAGGCTTCAAGGCAAGGGCGTAATTGATATGTGGAGCTTGTTCAAGGAGCAACTATTGAGTATCCTTGATAAGTATGTACCTGTCAGACAGGGAGGAAAGGGTCGTGTGAGGGAGCCGTGATTTAATAAGGAATTTGAATCCCTTGTTAAACTGAAGAGAGTGGCCGATGTAAAGATGAGGTGTGAAGGTTCAATTGGGGCGATTAAGAGTTATAAGGTAGCCAGGAAGGACCTGAAGAGAGAGCTAAGAGCAGCAAGGAGGGGACATGAAAGGTCCTTAGTTGGTAGGATTAGGGAAAACCCTAAGGCTTTCTATAGGTATGCCAGGAATAAAACAATGACTAGGGTACGAATATGTCCAGTCAAGGATATTAGTGGGAAGTTGAGTGTGGAGGCTGAAGAGATTGGGGACACACTGAATGAATACTTTTCGTCAGTATTCACTCAGGAACAGGACATTGTTGCTGATGTGAATACTGAGTCACAATTAAGTAGAATGAATGGCTTTGAGGTATGTAGGGAAGAGGTGTTGGAAATCCTGGAAA
>NW_025215118.1:22595-33284 GCF_004010195.1 Chiloscyllium plagiosum | reverse complement strand
ATACTATAGGAAGGATGTGGAGGTACTGGAACGGGTGCAGAGGAGGTTTACCAGGATGTTGCCTGGTATGGTAGAAAGATCGTATGAGGAAAGGCTGGGGCACTTGGGGCTGTTTTCATTGGAGAAAAGAAGGTTTAGGGTTGACTTGATAGAGGTGTACAAGATGATTAGGGGTTTAGATAGGGTTGACCATGGGAACCTTTTTCCACGTAAGGAGTCAGCTATTACGAGGGGGCATAGCTTTAACTTAAGGGGTTAGGTTAGGGGTAGGTTCTTTACTCAGCGAGTCGTGAGTTCATGGAATGCCCTGCCAGTAGCAGTGGTGGACTCTCCCTCTTTATGGGCATTTAAGCGGGCATTGGATAGGCATTTGGAGGATAGTGGGCTAGTGTAGGTTAAGTGGGCTTGGATCGGCGCAACATCGAGGGCCAAAGGGCCTGTACTGCGCTGTACTCTTCTATGTCCTATGTTCTATAACTTCCTTGAATAATGTTGATGCAAAATCTGACACTTGATCTCATTGTGTCCCTGTGTGTAGTCCATATCTCGAAAAATATATTGAACAACTCTTCTACAATCATATTAGCTGTGATCTTGCGTATGGAATGGTCCCTGGAAATCTATGAGCACATCCATTATTGTTTACAAATAATGATTCTCACTTTTGTTTTAGGTAGTGGTTCTATGCCATTAATGTAAAGCTTTGCAAAACGTTCCTGTAATACATGAATGATTTTTGAAGGTGCTACTTTTATTAGTTTTCCAATTACCTTACATATATGACATGTCTGCCAAATTTCACCCACATTCTAATGATGTCCAGACCAGTAGAAATGTGTTTGTACTTTAGCTTGAGATTTTATTGCATCGAAACTAACCTCCCACAACACCTCCGTTCCATAAGCAACTGTTAATCCAACTTCATTAATTCCTACCATTTCTCAAATGCCTCAGTATGTTATGTTTTCTGTTTGCTCATCAAGCTTTCATTTTTATTGCATTAACATTCAGGCAAACACTCACATGCATCTTCCTTGTACTCTTGTTGATACAATTGTTTCAGTTTTTTGTCTTTTTTGTCGTAACTCTGTTAATTTCTCTGAGCTGGTAATATCGACTTTAGCTTCCATCTGTTTTTGTTTCATCTCATTTATTCGATCAACTATGGTCTTTGGTAATTCTACCTCAACTTCTTTATCTGTGTTCTTTGAATTCTCCTCCTGTTTTAAGTGATGACTTTGTGACATTGTTATCACTCAGTCAGGAAACATCCTAGTATATTTGTTTCATTACCTCAGTTGTCTGATTTTGCACTGCATATTCAACAGCAGCAGACGTCACTTCTCCCGGTGACCCAGCTATATTATTCGCAAGAACAAGTTGTATTTCTGGTGTGGAGAGATTTTCCTACCAACAGTTCTCCACGTTCCACTCGACACTCTACCCTTTCTTTTCTGTCATGGATGAGAAAAAGCATCTCAAAACATTTCCTGAAGGAAGCCAGACTCGAACATTTCTAATTGTTTTAGGCAGGTGTGCAGTGAATATTCCAGGTGTGATGCAACTGGCCCAAACACTCAATTTCACACTAAACCGTATGTATTTAGACATGCACAAAACAAAGCCAAATTTGGAATCATAGCACTTTGTAGAAGCTTCATTGACTCTATTGTGACATAACGATGCTATTCCAAATACTTGCAACACTCCCATAAACACCCCCTTGTCCAAATAGCGGTAAAATTCAACACACGTTTTTACAGGAGAGATAAGTGATTGAGAGAAAAGATCAGCATGGAGCTGTTTGTTTGACAAGCAAGCTGAAAAAAATACTGTTTTCTTTCTGAATCCAAAACAAACCAAACTCCAAGATCAGCTTTCGGAACTGACCACGCCCCTTTCATTGTGCAAGTTTTTTTTTAACTTGAAAGCATTTGCCTGAGACAGTATCTGTTGACTTTAATTAAACTGGTTCTAAAAACCATCCAAATTAGATACATCGAAACCTACATGTTCACAGCCTCTTTGCAATGGACGGACAGCCTGATCTTGTTAAAGGAGCCGCATCGTCATACTACTTAACGAACACTTATTCTCTCGATATGACCTCCACGTACTTGCACTTTCTAGGCAATAGTCCTTCGGAGTTGCATATCTCCGCATCTCTCATCACCAATGTTTGACAAGATCCGCATCTGTTAATACTGAGACTTCTTTGCCTGCTGCTCCTGGCTTCTGCGAGTAAACCTCACCTCTGCAAACAAATGATTTACGACATTCTAGCGCTTCCTCCTGCCCCAAACCCCGACCTGGTTGTACATTCTAATGCAGATATTTTGTCTCCACTGCGCCTTTCTTTATCACTTAAATAAAATTCTCAATCTTATCCTGGTTTTCTACATCCGTCCTCCCCGTGCTTTTTCCAAACTAACATCACTGAAAATTCCCGTCGCCTACTTATGTATGATGTATTTTAATACCATTGTTCACCCATCAAAATTGGTTTGATCCTTTCAAACTCAATGTATTTTTAACGAGGGTCCTTCGTTCGATTCCTGAAAAGTTATCTGGACATATCTGGCAGAATCTCTTATTACATTTAAGATGCCTTTCCTCACGCCCTCATAGTTATCGGACACCTCCTCTGATATTGCTTTATACACCTCACTAGCTCTACCTCGCAGTTTTGTTTGGATCCATAAAACCCATATGGTCTCTGGCCACTTCAGTCAATTTGCCACCTTCGCAAACCAGATGAAGAAGGCTTCCACATCCTTTTCGAAGAACATCAGGACTGCAGATGCTGGAGACAAGAGTCGGAGAGGGTGGTGTTGGAAAAACACAGATGGGCAGGCAGCAACTGAGGAGCAGGAGAGTCGACGTTTCGGGCACAATCCTTTTGTGAGGAATGAGGCTTGAGTGCCAAGGAGCTTAAGAGAAAAATGGGAGGAGGTTGGTTCGGGGAACGTAACTGGGAATACAATATGTAAATGAGGTTCGAGTGAAAGTGATAGATTCTTTTGGACATCGGACGGAAGTGAAGAGGGATATGTTGGAGCAGTTCTTGCACTTCTTTCGATTGCATGGGAAGATGATGGGAGGGGACATTGGTTTGGGGACTTTGAAGTGACAAGGGAGTCGCCGAGGGATGGTGTTTCTGAATCCAGATAGGGGCGGCGAGGAAAATATATCTGTGGTGGTGGGATCTGTTTGTATGTGGAGGAAATGACGGGGGATAGTGCGTTGCAACCGAAAGTAGGTGGGGTGGAAGGAGAGGACCAGTGGTGTTCTGTCGTGCTTTCCGTTTGAAGGGCGGGGTTCAAGGGCGGAAGTGTGGGACGTGGAGGAGATGCATTGCAAGGCAGACATTCTTCTCATTAAAGTTATGAGATCGCTGGATATTTTTAAACAGTTCCCCAATAGACCTTTGGCTGCGATGTGTTTGCTCTCCTCCTCACTATCTTAATTACTAAGCCTATGTTCGATCTTCACCTCCATCCTTTTCGGCTGACTTTCCTGTCTCAGTGACAATTTCTGAAATTCAAACTCTGTCTCTTTGTCCCATTCAACTCTCTCTTTCTCTCTTTATCTCTTTCTCCCTTTCTTCTGCTCGGGCTTTCCTTTCCTTCTCTTTTGTTCTGGTGAAGCAATTCTTTCGCTTCATTTTTGGTCTGCTCAGACGATCCGTTCCGATTGCTTTTCATTGCAATTCAAACTGTTTCAGTTTCCTTTCGTGTTCAAGCTGCTTCACTTCCAAATAAATTCAAGCAATTTGCGAAGATTCACAAGGCATTTCCTGCAAATTTAAATGCAGAATCATTTCTGTAATTCCCATCCGTTTTTCTCACAGCTGAAGACAACACGAAGATTTGCCTTCCTTTTCTCCATAATAGTGAATATTGTGGAATAAATTCAATGCAAGGCTTAGAAATGAGGAAGGCAGTAATATAACAAGCTTCAACTGGAGAATCAGCAAATGGAGCACACGCTGCCATCATGACAGTCAAAAATTAAAATTATCGGTTCTGTTCGAGTTTTGCATGTTTATTTTCTGCACAACGTGTTTTCACTGGTAGGTCTTCTTGAGCCTGATGATTACGTTTGCAGCTATGGAGTAGATAAAAATGTACATTTGTTGTTGAATCTTCTGACTCAAACATTATTCTGGTGTGTAGAATATCGAAATAACAAGAAAAGAATGACAAGGAAATTTGTTAAGGCTTTGAACATTTCAAAAGTAGGAGTCAACTCTGCTGTTGAGAAATACCTTCTGCTTCTTCAAAACGGCGGATTTATAATGGCTTTATCGAAGGTTAGGGATTGAACAGATTAACGAATTTTGGTCGTATCAGCCAACGAAGAGGAACACAACTTGCTGTCACAGGAGTATTCTTCACTACCTTTGGAGTTTCTGCCTGATTCGCTTCACATATGAGAAAAACATGATATCGATCACACTGGAACAACGTGGTGCTAGGAGTTGTATCAACTGTTAATATTTTCGGTCACTCACACATGATAGTTCTGAGCCAAGTAGATAACTTTTTTATCTGAGTCTAGCATTGCGGAAAAACATCCCAACTAACATGAAACATGGTTGTCCATCTGAGCAGAATGATACTGATTATTTCCCGTAATACAATGCTACAAAAAAACTGGGAAAGTAAGGAATCAAAATAACGTATCAACAAAAGAAACACATTCTTGAAAGCCACAGGCTAAACGTTAGTGTACACGAACCACCAGATTACGCAAATCCCGAGTTCTTGAAGGACGTGTTCACAGAGAAAGTGGATGAATTGGTTATTATTTAATATTGATAACCATATCTGCAAGCTGGTAACTTGCAAATTCACTGGTTCATAAATGAGTAGGACGGAGAAAGAAGAGGCGTTCGATTCATGCCAGATGCTAGTTAAAAAACCATACCCCATTTGCAAAGATTGTGAACACAGGTAACGCCAGACAAGAACTAAATTGGAAAGATACAACATTTACTTTTATTCAGCATGGATCTGATAAAGTGATGGAAAGCAGAATATGAGCACAGAACGAATTATTCTCTTTCCTTCAAGGTATCTTTGTGTGCTGCAAAACATGTTAAGTCACTTTAAATACACGACATTTCCTGTTCAGAGTCAAATTTGTTCGTACATTTTCTTAATGTACAATAATCAGCTTTGACAGCCGTGACGAAATGCCACACCCTTACTCAGGCTTTTGCACCCAGCCTTTCCCTGATCACAGTAATACACAATGTGGAATGCTAACGCACTAAGTTCACTACATCCCAGATTTTCTTCCGTACCAAGGTTAATTACAACTTTTCTTTGCATGATGTTTAATCTAAAATAGACAAAAAGAATATGAAATTGATACAACAATGTCAGTTGTCATTTAATAAGACAAGAAAAATCTCAAGAATATTTCTGCTTTTTTTTTCCACAACGGCGAATAATATTGAGTAAATTGATTGCACGAATTAGAAATGAGATTGCTGAAAATATTAGAAAAAAACTTCAATGAATGAAACCAACAAATGGAACACCTCTTGTTTTCACATCAGTTCAAGACCACCAGAAAATGATGGTTTTTGCTCAGTTTAGCTTTTCTCTACACAATATGTTCTCACTGATGGCCTCTTCTTCAGTCTGCTGAGCCAAGGTGGTGTTCAGATGAACTAGATTGTTAGAGGACAATTCGAATGACAAAACATGCAGATGTAAGTCAGGTAGAAACAAGAAGAAAAAGACAGGAAATTTTGGGAAGCTCTTGAAAAATTTCGGAATAGGAAAAGTTTGTCACATGTTTGATTTGGATCTCCAATCTACTTCTCCAAAAATATCTCGTACACATTCCAAGAACTAGTCTTCAACACCATTAGTACAGATTAGAGTTCTCCAGTGAACATGTAACATGAAGTCTACTTTTTTACTGCATTAGCCTAGTTGCATGAATCATGATTTGCCCAGTCAACTATGTTTCCTGTTGTGGACCAGAGCACGACCCTCAAAATATTTCAACAAAGTGGCCGGGTCCCGAACTTTGCTAGATGTTTTAAGCGGGTGTATAGTGGAAATTACAGGAGTGATGCAGCTGGTCAAACCACTTAGTTTTAAACCAAACAGAATTTATTTACACGATTACCAAATGAATCACAAACAGAACAGAATATAGAAGATCTTCACCGACGCCAAAATCCAAATTAATTATGCCTTTCTAAATTCTATATAATTCTGATAAACATACTTTGGCAGAGATAAAAAGGTAAAATTAAACATGGGTTCTTGCTGGAGACAGAGATATGGCAGAGAGTCTCAGCAAAGATAACCTTCTTCCCCGAAGCTGTTTCTTGGACCAGCAGCCACAAAACTGGCTGGCAGCTTTCAATGAACAGCCAGAATACTAAAACCCAAACCAAAGTTGAGCTGCGCTGTGAGAACTGGCCACACCCCTTTCAATATAATTTTTTTTTCAAACTTGAAAACGTTTTGCCTGTTAATTTCGAATCAAAATGGCTCCAGAACCCTTCAAACCCAGGCCTTGCGGAATTGCTGCATTTCCAAGCAGTCTGGAAAAGAAAAAGCCCATGACAGTATAATCTTTTTTTAAAATATCAGTATCGTTGACGTCCATTGTCATTCCTCAAAGGCCCCCAAGTTGATTTGATACCAATTCTTGATTTGGAGGTGCCGTTATTGGACTAGGGTGTACAATGTTAAAAATCGCGCAACATCAGTTTATAGATCAACAGGTTTATTTGGAAGCACTGGGTTTCATAGTGCAGCTTCTTCATCCGGTATCTGTGACGTTTTAGATCATTAGTTGCAGAATGTACTGCAAAAGTTTCCAGGGTGACGCAACTGAAATTATATCTTGAATAATCCAGACAATTTTCAATTTATAAATCCAGGTATGTTCAATATATAATTTCAGTTGCATCACACTGTAAGCTTTTGCCATAAATTTTGTCATACAATCTTATACTCCTTAAACACCTGATGAAGTAGCGGCGCTCTGAAAGCTAGTGCTTCAAAATAAACCTATTGGACTATAACCTGGTATTGTGTGATTTTTAACTGCAAACAGCTTTGGGGCCCTTAACTACATTTTAATGTTGCAACAATAAAAGCAGACTGAATGGGTGATGTCAAGTTTCCGCAGGATCCAGAGTATTCTTGCAAGTTATAACCTTCAGTTATAGTTTTTGAGGTCATTAAGCTGAATCTGGACGTTGTTGTTCTTCTCCCGCTTGCAGTTAAAAGCTAGCACTCGCTTTCACCTCATAAAATGGCATGTGAGACAATCACCTTGATGAAGTTGCCTTTGCCAAAGCGGGCGGCGGGGGCAGGGGGGGGGGGGGGTGGTAATGGGATGTTACATTACTGAAACAGTTGACTATTAGTATGAATGAATGAATTAAGAATATAGAATAGTAAAGCATGTACAGGTCATTAAGCACTCAATGTTGTCCTGACATTTTATCCTATGTGTCCCGACAAGACTTGCTTAAATGTCTGTCATGCATCTGACTCTCTTCCCGTAGCTGGCAGTATATTCCACACACCCAATACACCCTGCATTCAGAAAAAAAACCACTACCCCTTGATATCTCTCCAAAACATTCCTCCAATCAGCTTAAAATCATGCCCCCTCGTGATAAACATTTTCTTCTGGGAAGACGTCTCTGATTATCTACGCTTTCTATGCCTCTCCTCATCTCGTGCCTGTATCAAGTCACCTCTCATCCTTCTTCCCTACAATGAGAAAACCCAAGTTCCAACAAACTTTCTTCATAAGACATGCCTCCAGTTCAGGCAGTACACTCTATAAAGTTTTCACATCCGACATATAATCAGGCGACAAGAAAAGAACAAAATCATCAAAGTGTCATCTAAACCACGGCTCTATAGTGCTGCAGTATAACATCGAAGCTCTTAAACTCAAACTCCCTGCTCATGAAAGCCGGCACAACATCCGCCTTCTTCACAGCCCTATTAAATAGGGTGGCAACTTTGAAGGATCGATGCATGTGGACACCAAGATCTTACTGTTCCTTCGCATTGACAAGAATCTTGTCTTTAACCCTGAAACCTGCATTCAAATTCTACCTTCCAAAATGAATCACTTCACATTTTTCCAGGTTGAATTCCACCTGCCTCTATCTCAGCCCAATACTGCATCCTGCCAATGTCCCATTTACAATGTACAACAGACCTCGATATTATCCACGATTCCACCCGCCTCCGTGTCATCGGTCAAATTATTAACCCACGTTTCCACTTCATTTGTAAATATTACAAAGAGCAGAGATCTCAGAACAGATCCCTGTGGAACTCCACTGATCACCAAGCTCCAGTCTAAACACTTTCCATCTGCTTCCAAAGTCTGCCTTCTATCGGCAAGCCAATTCTCTACCTAGACAGCCACGTTTCCCTGTATCCAATGCCTCATTACTAGCTGAATGAGTTTACCATGGGGGACATTTTAAATGCCTTGAGAACTCCTTTCCCACCCCATCCAGTAATTTACCTTCATCAATGTGTTTTCTCAATCTTCAAAAAATGGAACAAGACTCATGGGGAATGTCTTACCTCTCACAAAGCCATGCTGGCTATCTCTAATCAAACTATGCTTTTCCAAATAGTCATAAATCTTGTATCTCAGAATTACCTACAATAATTTGACTACCATCTATGTAAGCCTGAATGGTCTGTAATTCGCAGGAGTATTCCTATTCTGTTTCTTGAACAAGTAGATAATATTTACCACCCTCCAATCAACTGGTTCTACTCCACTGGACAGAGGGCCTAAGGGACATCAGCAAAGTGCATCAAACTCTTCCCTGACTTCCTGTTGTAAACTGGATAAATCGCACTTGGTCCAGGGAGCTTATCTATCCTTATGTGTTTCAAACTTTCCTGCAAAGTCTGCTTCTTAATAGCAATGATTTCGAATGCATCAGGCTGTTTCACACTGTCCTCACAAACGACAATGCCCGTCTCACGAATGAATACTGAAGCAAGGTCTTCATTACGGACTTCCCCTACCTCCTCTGACAACAGATACGACATCCATCCACTATCCCTGATCGGCCCTCCTCTCAGTCTGGCCATCTTCTTGTTCCTCCATAAGTGTAGAATGCATTGATATTTTCGTTAATCGACCCTCCAAGGCTTTTTAATTCCTCTTTCTAGAACCCGTAAATCTATTTTATTAGTTGCATCATTGATAAATTGTAACCGTCTAGAACACTGTTTAATTCTTGCTTCCTCGACATTAAGGAACCTTCTTTGTTCCTCTGACCAAATGTTGCACATCTCTCGTCATCCTATGTTCCTTTGCCCGACCATCTCTAATTTACATCAGTAGGACAAACATAACCGTCACTCGCAGCAACTACTCCCTGTTCCACAGTTTCAGCCGAATAGCTTTGTAATTCACTATCCCTAATTAAATACTTTTCAATACGTTATGCTCGTATCCCTCTCAATAACTACAGTAAACGCAGGGAGTTGTGATCAATATCATCAATATATGATTTTGTTCAGTATTTCGATAGAGTTAAACTTAAGACAGGGAGAAAGTGAGGACTGCAGATGCTGGAGATCAGAGCTGAAAAACGTGTTGCTGGAAAATCGCAGCAGGTTAGGCAACATCCAAGGAGCAGGAGAATCGACGTTTTGGGCATGAGCCCTTCTTCAAGAATGAGGAAGTTGTGCCAAGAAGGCTAAGATAAAAGGTATGGAGGAGGGAATTATGGGAGGGGCATTGGGAATGCGATAGGTGGAAGGAGGTTAAGGTGAGGGTGATAGGCCGGAGAAGGGGTGGGGCGGAAGACCGCAATTTCCCCTCAGACGTGGTTGACGATTTTCTCCACCCCATTTCCTCCACTTCCCGCTCCTTCGACCTTGAACCCCGCCCCTCCAATCGCCAACAGGACAGAACCCCACTGTCCCTCACCTAGCACCCCACCAACCTCCAGATACATTGTATCATCCTTCGTCATTTCCACCACCTCCAAACAGACCCCATCACCAAGGATATATTTCCATCCCCTCGGCTTTCAGCGTTCTGGAAAGACGACTCCATCCACGACTCTCTGAAACCTCCTTCCGCCTGCCGCATTCCCAACGCCCCTCCCCCAAGTTCCTCCTCCCTACCTTTTATCTTAGCCTGCTTGGCACACCCTCCTCATTCCTGAAGAAGGGCCTATGCCCGAAACGTCGATTCTCCTGCACCTTGGGTGGCACGGTGGCATAGTGGTTAGCACTGCTGCCTCACAGGGCCAGAGTCCCTGGTTCAATTCCCGCCTCAGGCGACTGACTGTGTGGAGTTTGCACGTTCTCCCCGTGTCTGCATGGGTTTCCTCCGGGTGCTCCAGTTTCCTCCCACAGTCCAAAGATGTGCAGGTCAGGTGAATTGGCCATGCTAAATTGGCAGTAGTATTAGGTAAGGGGTAATACGTAGGGGTATGGGTGGGTTGCGCTTCGGCGGGTCGGTGTGGACTTGTTGGGCCGACGGGCCTGTTTGCACACTGCGAATGTAATGTAGTGTAATCTAATCTAATATAATCCCCACCAACCCAACCTCCACTCCCGGCATCTTCCCCTGCAACCAGAAGAAATACAAAACTTGCGCCCACACTTCCCCCCTTACTTCCCTCCAAGGCCCCAATGGATCCTTCCA
>NW_025215118.1:18364-22554 GCF_004010195.1 Chiloscyllium plagiosum | reverse complement strand
GGAGACAGGCCGCCTACTTGCGGAACGTTTCAGAGAACACCTCTGGGACACCCGCACCAACCAACCCAACCACCCCGTTGCTGAACACTTTAACTCCCCCTCCCACTCCACCAAGGACATGCAGGTCCTTGGCCTCCTCCATCGCCAGACCATGGCAACACGACGCCTGGAGGAAGAGGGCCTCATCTTCCACCTAGGAACCCTCCAACCACAAGGGATGAATGCAGATTTCTCCAGCTTCCTCATTTCCCCTCCCCCACCTTATCTCAGTCCCAAACCTCGGGCTCCGCACCGCCTTCTGGACCTGAAATCTTCTTCCCGACCTCTCCACCCCCAAACCCTCTCCGGCCTATCACCTTTACCTGAAACCTCCTTCCACCTGCCGCATTCCCAACGCCCATCCCCCAAGTCCCTCCTCCCTACCTTTTATCCTAGCCTGCTTGGCACACCCTCCTCATTCCTGAAGAAGGGCCTATGCCCGAAACGTCGATTCTCCTGCTCCTTGGCTGCTGCCTGACTTGCTGCGTTTTTCCAGCAACACATTTTTCAGCTTACCCTTAAGACAGTTTTATTTTATTTTTGTTTGTTTTTCTGCATTTTACTTACAGTGAAGGAATAAAATGTTTTGTTTCATACCTGATCGTTTGACTCGTCGAGTTCCATCCATAATACAACGTCTTACACGTAGATTTAAAATACGTAATTAGGTTATGGTCTCGGTTGTCTTCAGCTCCAGAACACTATCAAACTTATCAATGCATTTACTGATTTTACAAACCGGTATAGTCTCAACACTCAGCCTGTGAAGATTCAGAATTAAAGGTACTCCCATATCCAGCCTCTCTCTATATCAAAAAAACTCCAGTCCTTGGAAAATCATTGTAATCATTTGGCTGTACCTTTTCTAGTTTCGCAACAGTATTCCTACAGCAGAGAGATGAGAACTGTGTGCAGTACTCTAAAAGTGGCCTCAGCGATGTCTTGCACATCGTAACAAGGCATCTTATTTCCTTTACTTAAGACTCTGACTAATAAACGCAAGCTTTCCAAACTCCCTGACCACCGTCGTGTCTACCTCAGATGCCACTTTCGAAGAATTCTGAAACTACACACTGAGGTCTCTCGGCGTCATCAGCACTCCTCGGGGTCATGTAAGACATGTCCCGGTCTCACTTATAAAATGCAACACCTTGCATTTACAGAGGGTAAGCTCTATCTGCCAGTTCTCCGTGCATTGGCGGCGAGCATGAAACATTATTAGCATATTTTGTTTCTGGAGTGTGAAAAATGGATCGTTGCTTTGCAGAAAAAAAAACAGACCAAAACAAAATCTGCCAGACTTTGCTGAAGCCACAGGTGAGTTCATGCGATTGAACATTTTCTGATCGGCATGGAAATTACGACTAAACTTTTCGGACACAGAATGCTTCATGTAATGAATTAATCTTGTATATTCCAGACCAGAAGTGTTCTGTCTGCCTCTACTAATACTGACAGTTGATTAATACTTGTATTTTATTTCAGCCTTATAAGCCACGACTTCTGCTACATCCATGTGGATGCCACCACCAGCGACATGTTTCCTTCTCTCTTGTCAGCCTTCCGCAAGTGCCACTCCCAGCACAACTGTCACAGCGTCACGACACTGTCCCAGAAAGTGTAATGCCTGCCTGTTGACTTCCCCCTCCTCAGTATGTGTTGGCCCAAGCACATTTTCCAGGCGAAGCACTATCTCTATCTCGCCAGTTATTGTTTCTACTAACCCTGTTCCCCGACCCGGTCATGACCTGCACTTCACTCAGTACAGTATTCTGCATTTGCTACTCTCAATGTAGTGCGCTCTACATTGCAGAAACAAAGCATAGAGTGGGCGGCTGCTTCCGAGAAGACAAATATTCTGCGCGACATTTCTGTTGCCTCGCAATTCAATGCAGCACATTGTTGCCTGATCAACTTCTCTGTTACAAGCTTACTGCCGTGCTTCATCGAAGTTCAGCCTAAGGTGGAAGAAGACAACCTAATTTCCTGCTTGGGAACACTGCAACCTTCTGGGCTCAATGACGAATTCCACAATTTTAGTGGTTGAACACATTCTTCACGTTTTCCTCCTCCCGGACACATCAGGCCTTGTTATCACGAAGTCTACAATTATGCATACACCGATTTTATTCAAAAACAGTCCCCATTAGCTGTTAAACATTTTCTTGCAGCGTGATCGTTATCCACTATCTTTTCTGCCCCACAGTTTTGCACACTCTCGATCTCTATCTTGCCACCTATTGTTTCTTCTAAACCTGTTCCCCTACCCTGTCTTCTACTGAAATCTATTTCCCTAGTTGCTGTAACGACGTGAAATCCGATGCCCTCTGCTCATCGAAAACACCTAGAAAAGCTCGCCTTGCGTCGTAATCTGCTTAATGTGAGTGAGATAAAGAAAGTACCTGAGTTCCACTCTTTATGAAAAAAATATCGATTTAATTTCCTAATTCTAACAGTGGACACTGAATTGAATCCATTGAGAAACGAGAGGCCCCTTTTTGCCAACTTACCGCTATCTGATCCCAATAGTGTTAAAATCCTACTTGCATTACACAGTTAATAGACATTAAATTATCTTGGAGTCTCAAAGTCCATCCAGTCTCTCAGCAGTTGTCAGCATCTGTTGTTTCCTTCCGTCATACAAATCGTTCTGCCTCCTCCTCGGGGCTTCTTTTGATTCTTTATTGCTGTAGTCTTTCTATAACGTATCTTGGTACATCTGAAAGCGGATGCCTTCTGAGAGATCACCTTTCAGACGACAACTGCTTTGCAAATCGATGCTTAGTTGTCTATGACTAATTTTCAACGTGCCTTTCTTAGTTGAAGCCTAAAATTTTATACCTTCTGAATGATACAATTTTATCAATATTATAAATATCAAATGCAATACGTTTTTGTTGTCCTGGGCATACATTAAAACAATTGGTTAAATTTCAAATCCGGTGCCTTCACGTCAAAACTCAACTCCAAGCTGATCATTGCATATTATCAATTCTCAACACACTCTCAAATGTTATCTAATAACAGACACATGTGTCGTTGCAATCTCTCAACTCAGGAAAGACACAATATCTCGTAAAGTGACCATGGGCTCTTCCGAGATAGCAACACAACTATCAGGTACTTATATGGTCACTGAATCCAATATATTAACTCTGATTTCTCTCAACAGGTGCTGCTAGACCTCCTCAGTCCTTACAGCAATTTCTGTTGATGCTTCTGATTTCCAACATCAGCAGGTCTTTCAGACTATTTTTACACTTTACATCTTATTTCTACATTTTCTTTTGTTTCATTTTTTTTGAATCTCCCAAATTCTGTACGGTTTTGAAGTTATCTTTAAGAGTGAGTGTTGCTTACAAATGCACATATAAAAAAGATACAAGTCAACGCTTTGAAACTGTTTTCTCAGTCCATTACAATGCACGTCGTACTTCGTTTTGCAGTTTTAGTGTAAGTGAAATATCTGTCAGCTAATTTGAAAGGCGCTTAATGGAGAAATGCATCATTTGGAACTGGAGTCACTTATGTTCCAGAGTTGATAACGTGGTGAGATTTCCTCTTTTAAAAGACTTATTTAGCCATGCGGTAATTTATGTGAAATTTTAAATACTCATCATCATTTTTCATTAACGTTCCGTGTATGTTTTTTTTTAAAATCAGCTTGCGTAATTAATGCCAGGCAAAGAAATTGCTTGGATTGGCCTGTAATTCGACACGGTATTTCTTTATATTCAATGGAGAATGTTGCTGGAGTCAGATTTCATAGAATCCCTCCATGATGGAAGCAGGGAATTCCGCCCATCGAGTCTACACGGTCCCTGTAATTCCCAAGTCTACTCCACCTACCTGCACATCCTTGGACACAATGGGCAATGGAGAATGGCCAATCCGCTGAACCTGCAAGATTTTGCAATGTGGGATGAACCGAGAGCACCAGGAGAAAGCCCGCGCAGACACATTGCCATTGTGCACACTCCACATAGACAGTTCCCCAAGGCTAGAAACGAAGCCGTGTCCCTCATGCTGTGAGGCAGCAGTGCTGACGATGGAGCCACTGTGCCGCCCCGAAACATCTGGATTAATTACATTTATCTTTTTAACTTATCCTTGCACAATCTCTGACAGTCTGTCTTGATATGTCTCACTGA
>NW_025215118.1:16176-17765 GCF_004010195.1 Chiloscyllium plagiosum | reverse complement strand
TTTCCAACGCCCCGCCCCCAAGTCCCTCCTCCCTACCTTTAATCTTATCCTGCTGGACACACTTTTCTCATTCCTGAAGAAGGGCTTATGCCCGAAACGTCGATTCTCCTGTTCCCTGGATGCTGCCTGACCTGCTGCGCTGTTCCAGCAATACATTTTCAACTCAGGTGGTTGTTTACCTGATGTTGTGTGATGTTTAACATTGTACACCCCAGTCCACACCCAGCATCTCCAAATCATTTCGGGCACATGCAATTCATGCGGTATTTTTAAATGCAGCCTGAGTATGTCCAGTTCTTACAGATTAAGGTTTCTGATTGTAATCAGAAGCTATTGGGGTCACAAAAGAGTTAATAGCCTCAGTGTATGTAACCTGGCATCCACTCTCACTGAATTTTGCATTCATGTCTATTCCGCGTGAATTGGAGAACAATATGTGAGAAGTTGTTTCTGAAGTTTCCTCGTTTGCCAAGGGGAGAGTTTATCGACTGTTATTACATCAGAACAGTTAATTGGAAGTAATTACTGGATATATTATGTTGTTTAGTGTCTAACAGAGTTAAGATATTCTAAGTTATATTTTCGTTGTTTGCGTTTTAACTATATTATTCAAACAAATTGTGTTTTGTCTGACGTCGACTACTTTGACCAGCCACATTCGTCAGTAACAGATACTTTAAGTCGGCCCTTGAAATAAGAAAAATCTCGAATATAGCTTTAAAACATGGTGAGAGGTCTGGTTGGTCCATAACAAACTGGGTGGCTAGTCGGGATCAAAATCCTGAACTCCAACTTGGATTCAGGATTATTGGATGTAAAGGCTGTGAGTGATGTTTGTTGGAGCGTTTAATGTCGGATGTTGAACTCGGCTGGTTTAAACAGTGTGTGCGTTGTGTTGCAATTGCTCATTCATTCGTTTTGAATTTTCTGGCCGTGGAACAAGTTACTTTGGGGAGTTTCAAACACGTAAGCAAAGCAAAGCTTTTTGAACTGGCAAACAAGCTGGAGCCCAGGTTGTCTGTATCTACGAGGAAAGCGGAGGTGATTCTAGCATCTGCACAGCATTGAATATCGCCGACAATATCACCGTCGTTTTTGGATGGAAATGGCCAAAGTTCAGCTGTAAACGAAACAGCTTGAATTCGAGTCAAACATAAAGAGAAATGGAAATTATACAGCTTAATTTGTGATTAAAAGCAGAGAAAGAAGTCTTTGCAGGAGCAAGGGAGAAATACAGAGAACAAAAGCATAAGGAGAAAGGGTTTGAACTTCAGAAGGTGGGAAATAGAGAGCAAGGTCGACTCTAAAAAGACGGAGGTGAATGTAAAAGTTCAGCTTAGTGAGGAGGATAGTGATGCAAAGTAAATCCATTGTCCCCAACAGCCTTAGTGTATATCTATTCAAACGTGACCAGACACTTCAGATGTACAATGAGAAGGATGTAGAAGCCGTTTTCTTTTCATTTGAGAAAGTGGAGAAATAGATGATGTGAGCGGTAACCATGTGGGTATTGATGTTCCACATAAAGGTGTGAGTCAGACGGAGTGGAGTATTTGCCTCACTATAAGGGAAGATACTTTGGAGTATAA
>NW_025215118.1:1755-12258 GCF_004010195.1 Chiloscyllium plagiosum | reverse complement strand
GTCTGTTTCCATGTTGTATATCTCTATGAGTCTATGAAAGGAGAAAATGGGACTTACAAAGTCTAATGAATATCATGTGCTCTCCATCAACTCTGGTCCTGCTATGCTTTATCCTTCAGGGCTCAGATGGCATAGTAGCAGTGTCCCTAGTCCTCAGCCAGATGCCTAAATAAAGGTCACACCTGCTCCAGATGTTGGTTATAACATATCTGAACAGGTTAATTAAAATAACTAGAACCTACCTGGTGAATTTTCATATAAGTTGGAAGTTATGGGTGCTTTGTGTTGCAGTAGTACTGTTCCTACCTCTCGGCCAGGAAACCTGCGTTCAAATCCTACCTGCTCTAGAGGTGTATAATATGATAAATATAGGGGTAAATATAGGGGAGGGGGAATGGCTGGGTGAGTTACTCTTCAGAGGGTCGGTGTGGACTTGCTGGGCCCAAGGGCCTGCTTCCACACTGTAGAGATTCTATAATTCAATGATCTTTGAACAGTTTGATTAGAAAATATCTTATCGTTGACCCTTAAAAGGACCTGCATTTCTAACAGTGAGAGGCATTAGAGATGTTGGCATCCAGGACTCCAATAACTTTCCTCTCTCTTCAACCCGTGCTGGCAGTACCAGTTACAGTACAGAATTCAGTCTGAGATGTTCATGCCCTATTGCACTGGTGCCATTTTCCCATTTCCCGCAGCAACCAAGCACAGAGCTTGCACTAATTTATGGTCAGTTTGGTGCAGTAGATTTCTGTCTCAAGGGAGCTGGATTGAGACGGTTCCAAAGTCAATTCATTTTGATTGCTTATAAAATATGGCCGATATTTTGTTCCCATTTAAAGAAGATTTCCTCATAATTTTCTTGCCTTTCACTTTCACAGCAATTTAACTCCATTAAATCCTCAGTGCAAATAAGAAGAGAAATGGGCAGTTATGACACATCAGCAGAACTGTTCAGGCACTATTCTGGATTGTCATCACACCATTCCAAAAAATATTTGAATTATAAGTGGATTCCTTTTGCAGTGTTTCTTAAGCCGTTGGTGACTGTGCCACCCATACAGGGTGCAATCAACAGCCTGTCCATCAAATACTTGCCCTAAGAAAAAAAAACAATTCTTAACATTCCTGATGAAGGGCTTTTGCCCGAAACATCGATTTCGCTGCTCCTTGGATGCTGCCTGAACTGCTGTGCTCTTCCAGCACCACTAATCCAGAATCTGGTTTCCAGCATCTGCAGTCATTGTTTTTACCCCATAGGCAACATACTGTTTGTCTCTTCTGAGGAAGAGATCTGAGGTGCTGAGGAAAGGGCAGCAGACCCAAAACGTTAACTTTGATTTCTCTGCACAGATGCTGCCAGACCTGCTGAGCTTTTCCAGCAGTTTCTGTTTTCTGTTTCTGATTTACAGCATCCTCAGTTCTTTAGGGTTTTTTTTTTTACTGTTTATCTCCACTGGGAAACCAGTTTTGCAAACTGTCTAGTCAATAATCAATACACCAATGCTGGGGTCCAGTATTCAGAGTAAGATAACTGTGTCCATTCAGATTTATTTAGGAAGTCCATATCGCACTTTGATTTGATCAGCCTCTACATTTAATGTCTTATTACGCATGTTCTTTGTTTTATTGCCAGTTAACATGTTTATTGTTCACTTCCCTTTTAAGCCTCATTATAGGCTTTCCAAGGCTTGCCACTTTGAACCTGTTCATTGTTTTTCCTCCTGTGCCTGAATCTGAAAAGATGACCCAGTAGATTTTAAATCTAGCTGTACAGGACATTGGTTAGGCCTCTGTTGGAATACTCCTTCCAGTTCTGCTCTCTCTGTTGTAGGAAGGATATTACTGAACTGCAAATGGTTCAAAAGAGTTTTACCAGAATGTTGCCAGGAATTCAGTGTTTAATCACTTCTGTCATTTAAGTGACCTGTATAAGAAGGACGAATTGCACCAAAATGAGAAGGTGACTAATGCATTGGCGGGGAGATGTGCTAAAGCTGCTCGTAGGGATTAAAACGAATAAGGTGCTGGAGCGTCGGGGGAAGGTGGAAACATCGCGTTGAAAGAAATCAGTCTTAGATTGCTACACTTGGGTAACAGAGCAAGTTAGTCAGTGTAGGCATGGATAGAGCGGAGAACGAGGCAGAACTGCCAAATCAATCTACATTTATTTCACCACAAGAGTCTGAACAGGGAAAGCAGATGAACTCAAGGCATGTTATAACATTAATTCAGCTACATTTGCAATATTATGCACAATTCTGGTATCACTCATTTCGGAAAGGATTGTGAAACTTGAAAGGGTTCAGAAAATAATTGCAAGGGTGTTTCCAGGCTTGCACGGTTTGAGCTGCTGGAAGAGATTGAATATACTTTTTCATCACTATTTTAAAACTAATACTATTATGGTCGCTGGCCCTAAAGTGCTCCTCCTTAGTCACCTGCTATACCTTATTTCCCAAGAGTAGATAAAGTTATCCAACTTCTCTCGTAGGTCCATCCACATACTGAAACAGAACATTTTCTTGTACACACTTAACAAATTTAATCTCTATCGAAACCCTTAGCGCGATGGTAATTCCAGTTTATGTTTGGCAAGTCAAATTTCCTTACATATCTACTTTAATATTGTTACAGATAACTGATATCTCCATACAAATTTGTTCTCAATATTCCTTTGACTATTAGGGCGTCTATAATACAATCCAAATAAAGAGATCTTTACTTTCCTATGTCTCAGTTCCACCCAAATAACTTCCCTGGAGGTATTTCCCTTAATATCCACCCTCAGTTCAGCTGTAAAGCTAACCATTATCAGAAACGCCACTCCTCTCCTCTCTTATCTCCTTTTCTAACATTCTTGTAGATTATGTATCCTGAAACATTAATTTGCCAGTCCTGTCCATCCCTGAGCCATGTTTCTGTAATTGCTATGATATCCAAGTCCCATGATCTTCATCATGCCCTGAGTTCATCTGCCTTCCCTGTTAGGCATCATGCAATGAAATAAAAGCAGTTTAATTTATCAGTCCTAGCTTGTTCTCTCCTTTGTCCCTGCCTCCCCTGACTGTTTGACTCACCTTTGTTCTCAACTGTATCAGTCGCAAATCTCTTTCATCAATATCTCCACGATATTAACTTAAATCCTCCCGAACTGCTCGAGCAAATCTCCCTGTCATTATATCAGTCGCATTCCAATTAGGTGGAAACCGTCTTTCTTGACCAGGCCACTTCTGCACCAAAACAGCTTCCAATGATCCAAACATGTGAATCGTTATCTCATACACCAGCTCCTCGGCCATGCATTCTTCTGCTCTATCCTCCATTCCTGCCGTCACTAGCTCGTAGCACCGGGAGTAGTCCAGATATTACTTCTCTCGAGAACCTCCTTTTTTAAAAATATCCTGGCTAACTATCTTCAATCTCCCTCCAGGATCTCAACATTTTCCCTTCCTGTGTCATTGGTTCCAATGTGTACAATGATTTCCTGTTGGCCCCTCTTCCCCAATGGAATATTCTGAACTCTCTCTCTGAGACATCCTTGATCCTGGCACAAGTGAAGCTAAAGACCATTCTGATTTTTCGCTGTTGCCCACAGAAACGTCCGTCTGTACCTCGGATTAGAGAGCCCCTGAACACAATCGATTGCTTGCATCACGAAGTACCTCTCATTACATTAGAGCCAGTCTCAATACCAGAAATTAGGCTATTCGTGCTACGTTCTCCTGCGAATCCATCACACCCGACATTTTCCAGAAAAGCATACGCGTTTGAAATATGAAGGCTCCTACTCTACCTGCCTACCTCTACTACCCTTCCTGGAGTTAACCTATCTACGTGACTGTATCTGAGACTTGCCCTATTCCTATAATTGCCATTCATCACATACTCTTGCTCTTGTAAATTCCTTATTGCCTCTAACTAACTCTCCAAATGATCCATTCGGTTGATAGGATTCAAAATCAACGACATTTATTGCAGATATAATCCACAGTAACCCGTAAACATTTTTGAATCTATCAATTCTACAGACCAAGAAAATAGCACGGTCTTATTCCTCGAAATAAATCTCTTCTCCAGATTAAATTAATACTTATGCCGTATATATTTTAAGTTTAATCAAGAAACTTAGCTCAATAAAACATATAGTCAAGAAATAACTCACACTATTCAATACTGTAGACTTATTTGAAGGCCACACTTAAAATCGACATATCTGTTTCTGTTCTGTAACCTCTGCCAAACAGGTTTCTGCAAGATCAGTTGTGAATTTCATTGTATTTTTTTTAATTTTCCCTGACGCACTCCGATATCTGGGGATATGTAGATTCTGCAGTAAAAGCAGCAACTGCAGATGTTCACTGTTCTGTCTGTTAGCAATATTGTTTACTTTCTCCCTCTCTCTGCTGCACTGAAATCGCCATGTACTTCCTTTGTTGTTGTTCTCCCTTTTAAAAGTGATGTTGTTTTGACTTTACTTTTCTTTCCATAGTTCCAAAACAATCCCACAGCATAGAAAGCAGTAATGGCTGCACCTGGAATTCGAGGAAATCATATCGATAGCCGAAAATGCATCAAAAAAGGAGCATCTGTTACAGCCAGAAATTTTTCCCGTTCTCCACTCAAACCTTGGAACCTTGTGTAAAAATCACCAATTACTTTTGTTTTCGCTTCCTGTGAGGCCATTTGTCCATGTTCACCAGAAAGCTTGCTTTCCAACGTCGACCGAACAAGTCCAATAAATGCTGTATATGTTCCTCCCATGAGTGGTAAAAGTCAGCAAATTTTCAATGTGCACCACATCTGGCAATGACAGATACGGACAGATACGTTTTGACAGGTGGACAGATAAAGAGGAGGAAAGAAGACATTCAGAAGTAGGTGAATACAGGGCGATATAACACAATGACATCGAAGAACTGGATTAAATATTCAATCAGAAAAGTGCATGCAGCAGTATGGAAGCATAGAGACTGAGAAACAGAGATAAACAAATACAAAAACACCGAGTGAATCTGAGGGGGAGATAGAAACGTTTCTCTTCAAACATGGCATCAAATTGAGCAAATGTGTTTGGAACGAATGCAAAGAAAGGAAATACATTGATTTGCATGTTTTGTATATTGTGAATATGCACACCCGCTTAAAACGAAACGGCCGGCCGAAGTGTGATTGAGCATGGGTCCAAAACGGGTAACAGTTTCGACCCGTGTTGTCCAGAATATGTAAGCATGCCAGATTACGTTCGCTAATGATATTAGTGACCAAAAGAATTTTGATGACGAATAGCAACTGCCACATGGCCACTGTGAGGTCATCTTTTGCTTTCGTCCCAGATTTCTATGAAATTCCAACTTTGTCATCCAATCCCATGTCCCAGAACGCCAGCCATTAAATCTGGATGAATAGCCAAGTGACATTATGACTACATTAATTGGTTCACCCGTACTCCAAATACAAGAGGATTTGAATGCAGCTGTTTCAAAATTAAACTTGGCCACTTCCTGAATAGTAATCATATTTTATCTGTTTTAACTGCTCCATGAAAGTTGCACTGCATATGGGAAACTTGATGAAACGGAAATGTAGAAGGAATTGAGGTTTCAAACAATTTACACTTTACAGCTTCTGGGAGACAATAGACTGACAATCAAATTAGCATGGCGATTAACAGAGAGCAGGAGGTTTGGAGACAAACAGACAGGAGAGAAAAAGAACCAGTCCTCTACAGTCATTGAGCTGCAGATAATGTTGTTTGGTAAAGAATTGTCGTCAGATCTGAGAGACCAACTAATCCTGTTTTTCTGGATACGCTCCTCATTTTACCGGTAATTGCAAGAAGGCCATCATCTATTTTACTGTATTTCTTCATACTGGGCGTTTCAATTTTACTGAAACATTTTGTCATTCCTGTGAATATCTAAATGAAACATTATGTGCACCCGGTTTTCTTTACTCGCTATGTCAATCATGCTGCCTATTAACCGTTCAGTTTCTATGATGCCGATTATAATTATGCCAGATCTTTCATCAATTCGATATGGTGTTGCTTGGATAATTTAAAAGATGAGGTGATTCAATGATCACTCTCAATGAATTATTCCAGCAGGGTAAACAACAATGCTGAATTACATTTACTCAGCAGCTGTTACTCTAACTTTGGTTCTGGTACTTCAAGTTTCGTGGGCATTTGGCGAGCCATTTATTTATGAGGTGCATGTCCTTGGTGGAGTGGGAGGGGGAGTTGAAGTGTTGAGCTACTGGGTGGTTGGGTTGGTTGGTCCGGGTGTCGCAGAGGTGTTCTCTGAAACGTTCCGCACGTGGGCGGCCTGTCTCCCCAATATATAGGAGGCCATATCGGGTGCTTGCCTACTTGCCTACTTGCATACATGCAGGTCCTTGGACTCCTCCATCGCCAGACCATAGTAACACGACGGTTGGAGGATGGGCGCCTCATCTTCCGCCTAGGAACCCTCCAACCACAACGGATGAACTCAGATTTCTCCATTTTCCTCATTTTCCCTCCCCCGACCTTGTCTTAGTCAAATCCCTCGAACTCAGCACCGCCTTCCTAACCTGCAATCTTCTTCCTGACCTCTCCGCCCCCACCCCACTCCGGCCTATCACTCTCACCTTGACCTCCTTCCAACTATTGCATTTCCAACACCCCTCCCCCAAGTCCCTCCTCCCTACCTTTTATCTTAGCCTGCTGAACACACTTTCCTCATTCCTGAAGAAGGGCGTATGCCCGAAACGTCGATTCTCCTGCTCCTTGGATGCTGCCTGACCTGCTGCGCTTTTCCAGCAACACATTTGCAGCTATTATCAACTGGGCCAATGGACTGAGGAATGGACGATGGAGGTTAATTTAGATAAAGCAAAATATTTCATTTTTGTTGTTTAAACCACGGCAGGACCTAGACAGTAAATGGTAGGCATTGGGTAGCGTTATGGAACAAAGAGACCTAAGAGTGCTGATATGTAGTTCCTTGGAAGTGGAATCAAATGTAGACAAGTTGGTGAAGAAGATTTTCCGTATGCGAGCATTCATTGGTCAGAGCATTGAGTTCAGCAGATGGAAAGTCTTGCAGCTAAAAAGGAAGTTTGTGAGGCCACATTTTGAAATCCAGGTGCAGATCTGGTAGCCCCACTATAGAAGCAATATTGTTAAACTCGAAAGAATTTGGGAAATACCTAAACTGAAAGATTCATGTTCTAAGAAGAGATGAGATCGGCAGGACCTTTTTATCTTCTGAAGCAGACGAGGCGGAGGGATGACCTTGCAGACATCTATAAAATCATGAGAAGCAGATCTTTATGAGATAGTCAACAGCTTTTCCCCATGGTCAGGGAGTCTCATACTGGATAGATTTAAGGTGAGTGACGAGAAATACAAAAGGGTCCATAGAGGTTTTTGTTTACCTCACAGGTAGTGGTGAGTGCCCTAACAGCCTGCCAGAGGTAGCAGTGGGAATGAATATAATTTTGTAATTTAAGAAACATTTAGAGAGGTGCGTGACTGGGACATTTGTGGAGGGGTATGGAATAACCGTAGGTAAAGGGAACCAGTTTAATTGCATTGGTAAATTGCACCGAATGGCTTGTTTCCATGCCGTTGATCTCTAGCGCTCTATGTGATGATGATGTCGGTAGACAGTCATGCTTACAGAATGCTATGTCACCGAAAATGACCAACTGTTACTTCATTAGTCTGTGAGAAATGTGTCTCAGTTCAGTTTTATATAATCTACAACAAGGTGCTAACATCAGTTTATTTCTTCGATGCATAACAATAAACTAAACGTCATTGTTTCTCAGTTAAAACTAATTGACGTTAACAGTAATTAAATTAGCAGAGTAAGCATTTCATTGTTACACACTATAGTTCCCAAAGTAAGCAGCTGATTTATGTTCATAACTGTGAACGCATCATCTCGCAGTCTGCAAATCTATTGAAAATGGTTTTTCAAAACGCCTGAATTCAGAGACAGTGCTACCGAGTTTCACTATTACTTCCAGAACATTGACCATCTCTTATACCTGTCCAGAGAGCTGGACCGAGACAGTTATCCACACAACAGCTCGCGACATACCAGTTAGAGACGTGCCTGAAAAACAAGGAAATACATGGTGCCGTTCTCAGTGCTAGTCCAAATATAATTTAACATTAATATAAATGAGGTGTGGGCAACCATGGCTCGCAAGTACATCTATGTGAATGACTTCTGGTGAATGACCTAAACTGTGTCATTCTATAACTTTGCTCCAATGCTGAATGGAAGTGTTATAAAGGTGATAGACTCTTGCAGCACATTGCGCTCTATATTGAATCCCTCAACTGTTATGGCCAGAAGGCAGTGAAAATAGTGCAGAAATCGCAATAGGGCATTCGACCAGATGAGTCAGGTTACTGCATCCAAGATCAAATTATTAAGTGCAAAGGCTTTGAAAATGTACAATTATTTTCATTTGCATGTATATTGTTTGCTAATATGCACTCACAATTATTGTCATATCAGGAACTTAATTGTGTCTGAATATTCTACAGTCCAGATTCGCGTACATTTTCATTGCTTGTATATTAAAAGTGTGGCGTATTGTATGGGAATGTCAGTATCCATTGGATGGTCGAAAAGTAGGCCTCTGAAAGACTGACAGATTATTTCAAACAGCATATCCCTTCCGCAGCATATGGCAAGCAAACGACTGAATGGACCCAACGAACCTGCACTGACAAAACACAAAACTGAGTGTCCAACATTGGTCATGTTTGGACAATGTTTCTGACCTTAATTTATTGATGGGATGCTGCCATCGCTCGTAAGGTATTATACATTGCCATTCCATCGTTTCCATTGAGAAAGTGTTAGTGAGATGACTTCTTGAACAGTTGTTTTCCGTTTTCGATACGAATACTTACAATGTGATCACGGAGAATCCTGAAACATTGGCACTGAATGAACGCAGACATATTTACAAATAGTGCTGGTGAACGGCTTTTGAAAAGAACTTGCACATGCTGTTGTTCCCATGTATCTGCCAACCTTGCCATCTCGATGCCCATCAAGGTGAGAGGCGCTGTATGTGGAGTCTTGGTGAGTTTCTGCATGACACCATGCTGACAGGGCACCTTGTTGCTTCTGAACGTCGGTGGATGACGGTTATCTGTACTCATCCAGACAAATAGGACGGTACAGCAAAAGGGCAGATGCAGAATAATTCTCACACTGCGTTGCCCCCATCATCTCTCCACAACACGGACAGAATGAGTTTCAAGACAGAATAAAGGTAGGCTTCCATTAGTCTTTTCTAATTGCTAGGCCATGTTCAGCATGACCTAAGATATTCTATACATCCTGCACACAATGTCAACATTAATCACTGATGGTGAAATACAGGACGGAGGTAGATACAAGTTAAAGCAACATGATGTAACTTATTATCTAAATCAGAATTACTGTGACTGCACAACACACTCACAGGACAGTTAAACAATGGGATAAGATACAATGGAAGCAACATCTAAACTGTCCTGCATCAAAAGATTCCAGTCGAAGTTAATCACAGCATCAGACTTAGATCAAAACTCACTCCTGCGCTGTCCTCAGTGAAAAATGAAGGATAGTTATAACATGAGTTAAATACAGAATAATGCTCATTTTATAATGTTACCATCAAACAGCCTTAGGGCAGGTACAGAAACGGTTATAAAAAAGTTAACTTTGCATCTACGCTGTTGTCTACCAAACAGTGCCAAATCAGTGACAGCACACAATTAGTTATGAATTAAACCCCCTTCCCTTTTATAGTAATACTAAATGGAAAATAAGCCGTCTTTATCATTGTGACCATGAAACACTCCAGAATAGGTACACCACAGGCTTAGATGCAGCATAAAGCTATTTCTGCACTCGCACCTTTCAAGTTCCCAGGCAATGTTCAATACTAAATTAAATAATCATTGAATTACACAACAGACTGTCACAATCAAACATTCTCAATACATCTCTCTGCACACTTTCAAAATAAAACTAAAATTCTTTTAACATTTTCCGAGTTAAACTCTCCCACGATAGACGCAGAAAGTAATTAGATATTGTGTGGTACCTGTTCTCTTACTTGAAACTGCAAATAAAATTATAGTTCAATAAAAAAAAAGAAATAACTGCAGATGCTCTTAGTCAGACACAATAATAGAGATTGCTGGAAAAGCTCGACAGATCTGGATGTACATGTTGTGAGAAACCAGATTTAAAGTTTTACATCTGGTGACCCTTCTTTCAGATCTTTAATTTTGCCTTCTCTCCACAGATGCTGAAAGACTACTCTGGACTGTCCCCATCAAATATTCCAGGAACAGTACTTCAGTATTTTGCATTACGAGTAAAGATCATTCAATGCAGGCACTTCTCAAATAATAAGGCCATATTCAGTATGGGGTTCGGCATTGATTAAATCACTGCCACGTTTTCCCTGAAAACAGTCCCATGACAACATGGGGTT
>NW_025215118.1:0-1130 GCF_004010195.1 Chiloscyllium plagiosum | reverse complement strand
TACTTCGGCAGAAAGAGCTCAGGCAGTGGTCTTTTCCAACTGTGCCTAGTGGCAGCTATCCCGATATTTAGTGTCTCCCGCAGCACGTACTCCTGGACGTGAAAATGAGCCAGTCTGCAACACTCTGTGGAGTTCAACTCCTTGTTCTGGAAGATGAACAACTTTCGGGCAGAGCAAAGACCGTCGGTCACCGAGTTGTTAGTCCTCCAGACGGAGCTGTTTCCGTGTGCCCATTGGAGAACACAGACCTATCTCAAAGTGCTGCTCTGGACATACCGCAAGAAAGAAATAAACACTGCGCCTTACTCCAGACTTCCTTTGCAGAGGCACTTGCCAGCAGGAGATGTGAGACAAAATCTACCCTCTTGGAATTATTTCGAGGGCAACGTGCGGTGGTGCAGACCGACCAGACCGATGCACATCAGGAATTTCACAGGTCGTGAGCTTCTCACCACCAGACACGCGATGACTTGGTGCTCCTCCAGCTGGACAGGTATTTCGTCTCGGAATACAAGTCTGATCTACATAGTGCTCCAAAATTAATATGTATCCTGTCGGGGTTTGTTGTGTCAAGGCGGATTCTGTGAGTTGGATTCAGAATGTGACATAACTAACCATTTCAGCAGATCTACTTTACTTTATGCTCTCATTCTTCTGAATATCCTCCAACATGTGACTCACCTATATTGTCCCATTTCTGTACCCACATATTTCAGCATTTTAAAAAGTATAGCAAATGCCTAGTTTTATGTAGAATACTTGCCCTGTGTCTTTCCCTGGCTTTAGTGTTGGTCACCCTGAACATCAGGTCCCACCATTAAGAAGCTCTGAACCAAACAAAAATGTGGCTCGTGCATTCTATCACTTACAGATGTCCGTGCGGTGCTCAGTGATGGACAAGGGGTTTCAGCAGCTTTGAGACACGTATTTGGAACTTCTTCTATGCCTGTTTGCTGCTCGCCTGTATTGGTCGTTCTCTGCTGATCATGTGATCTGTAACATGTGGAATCCCCTCCATTGTCATTGAATCAGACCGTGCTTCGAACTTGTAGATGAATATTCTGACATCATTCTTGAATTGAAATGTTAGTGCAGATGTTGTCATTGCGTTTTAAGCTGCTGTGGATATT
>NW_025215117.1:60904-64463 GCF_004010195.1 Chiloscyllium plagiosum | reverse complement strand
TATTTCTTCCCTCTGTTTACCCACCCACACATATCCCATGCCAAATGTGTAACTTTAAATGTATTTTTTTGAATTTTAATGAAATCAATATTGAATTCAAAGGGGTTAACTGGAGCTATTTGTTCAGTGACTGTGATTAATGTCAATCTCCGTGGATCCTAATTGTCACAACGGAGAGTTTTCATTATTGAAAGATAAATGGGCTCTGTTCAATGTGCTATCCCATAGTATGAGTAGGAGCATCACTGACAGCACTAACAGGGGTCAGCAGCTCGAAAGAGAGAGAGAGACGGGGAGGAGAGATCAGAATCTGAGAACATTAGACTGGAATGTTCCAACAATGGACAGGAGCTTATCCTCGGGTCTTTACTGGCTTTCTCGACCTTGGATTTAATTAGCATAGCGGATCCAGGATATCCTTTGGAATATTCAAGGTGGTTACTATCCCATCGTCGCTATAGTTGGTATTCTTGGTAAGTCATTATATTTAATAGAGAAAGTGAGGACTGCAGATGCTGGAGATCAGAGCTGAAAAATGTGTTGCTGAAAAAGCGCAGCAGGTCAGGCAGCATCCAAGGAGCAGGAGAATCGACGTTTCGGGCATAGGTTCCTGAAGAAGGGCTTATGCCCGAAAAGTCGATTCTCCTGCTCCTTGGATGCTGCCTGACCTGCTGTGCTTTTCCAGCAACACATTTTTCAGCTTTCAAGTCATTATATTTGTCTACTAAACCAGGTTGACCTGCATTTCTGCTCATTATATATAAATTTTGGAAAGTGCAAGCCAATGCCTTCAGTTCCAAACAAAAATTCCTTTCCTTATATATTATAACTATCAAACTACTATTTATAAATTATTCACAGATATGCGAGAAGTACCAGACTGTTCTCAAACTCCATAATCCATTTTGTCCTTCACAGATTTACAACTCCATGTCCTCCCCACTCACCAATTATGTCCAATACCACCATCATGATATCCCAGTCTCGTTCTCAGTCTCAGTGCAACTTCTGAATAAACCATTTGTGCCTTAGTTCAATCTGAATGCAATAGTTTCACGTTCCTTGTAACTACATGTCCGTCACTAAATAATTGCTCTTGAGAATGTTTAACTTGTTCTCTGCACGTACGAGAAGACAGTTTCTGGTGGTCAAGCCATTGACTGATCATCTAGAGCCACAGAATAATGGTCTGTTGATATCTCATGAAGCAAATTGGGGTATTTAAAAGCAACCACTATCATTTGTTATAAAAACCAATCTGCTTGCCTCAAGACCTTTAGGTAAGTCAGTGTGTCATGCTTCCTTCGTCAGGTATCGGTGTGACTTCTGTGATGATCACGTGGGTGTACTGTACCATTGAGAGAATTAAAAGCCAGCAATAACTATCTGACTGTACCAAGTGTTCTGAAAAATAGATATAATGTAACATTTGGTCGAACAACCCGATTAGCTTATTGTCTCGAAACAAAAACAAATTCAGCAAAACATTTTAAATTATACCCCAACATACCCACCTCCAAACAAGTTTGAATTTATTATATTGATAATCTTAAAAGCCAATGATACAATCCCCAATAGTTTGGCAGTACAAGACCATGGAAAATTGAACAGTTAAGAGGAGAACTGCCAAGCTACCAGCTTGCAAAGATTGCCTGAAAAATAGCTCTCCTATTGGTACCTTTATTGATTAGTAACTGGTGAAGCAGAGTCCCCAAGAAGAAAAGAAGACAGGAATATGGAGATGAACCGAAAGCTTCCTGGTTTTGAGATAAGAAGTTTTGTTTTGTGAATCTTAATTAGGAGTCTTATCGGACTAGTATTGTGGAGGGGGAAGGTAAAAGACAGGTTAGAGGAAGAAGTTGTAAATAGTCATTCGTTTATTATTCACTGTTATACTTTAAGAAATGAAGTTGTTAATTTTTACTTTAAATAGATTTGGACTCGAGAATTAAGACAGATTACTGCATGGGATAAATCTTTTCTCCGTTGCTAGTTTTAATTAAGCAGGAAGATTTATCCTGTGTTGTAACATTACAAACCCACAGCTCTGCGATTTACTCTTTGCGGTACTGTGGAACAGCTGAACCAGCCACTCAGTTCAAGATCTGCATAACATGCTGCCCTGACCAGGCTGCATACATCTGTGAGAGAAGAACAGAAGTAAAGATAGCTCCCTTTCTCTGCCTGTTTTCTGTATTACTACATCTCATTTCCATTCAGGTACGTGATCATCCCCTATTTTAAGTGTATTCAATCTCATTGAAATTCTCCCTGAGAGTGATGCACAGCTCCATCGGCATCTCTGGTGCTGGCTTTATTGATGCTGACATACAGATGTAAGGAACTTATAAATTCCATGTCAGTCGTAGTTCATAGAGAAGGAATGGCTTTTTGTGGCACATGAAAGAAATGGCGATGTCTAAGTGAGAGAAAAGATGCTTTGTGATCATTCATGAGAGTGTTGTTGAGGCAGTATTTGGGGTACTGTGGATAGACTTTCTCCCAAGTTTCACCAGACTAATCCCTAGGATGATGGCACCATGAGCAGTGTGCGAAGCTCAGTGAGAGAATAAGAGGTGATTGTATTGAACCTTAAGGGGGATGGACAATCACTCATGATGTTCTAAACAGACACTGATACGGTGATAAGTTCCATGGATGTTTTCACTCAGATTACATGATTCTCGATAGTTTAAGAGCCTCTGAGAACTTTCCACCTAACCACACCCACTCCTGATTTTGACTGAGAAAGAGAGGAGAGAGAGAGAGAGAGAGGGAGGTTCAGGCTTTTGAATAAACTCTCCCAACATTAATACTGTTCAATTGGTGCGTGATCCTGCAATGAACATTATGTTATCCATAATCCCGACACCAACAACAATACCTTCATTATAAAAGTGTTAACTCTTTCCAGCAGTGTAGAAAGAAGGAAAGTCTTTTTACGCTACAGGAAAGAAACGGAGATGTCGAAGTGGAAAAAGAGTTATTGTGATCATTGCTGAGAGCGTTATTGAGGCAGCATTTGGGATATTGTGGACGGACGTTCTCTCCTTTATAAGGAATGATCGCCTTGCCACAGAGAGAGTGCAATGGGGTTTCATCATCCCTGGGATGATGGTGCCATTAGGAGAGAATTATGATTAATCTCTGGCGCTGTGAGAGAATGAGAGGCGATTGCATTGAACCTTGGGGAGAGGGACAGTCACTCACGATGTTCTAACTAGACACTGATACGGTGAAAAATTCCATGGCTTCTTTTTTACTCGGGTTACGTGACTGTCAATAGTTTAAGAGCCTCTGAGAATATTCTCCTCACTCCACGCCCAATCCCCATGTCGCATGAGAGAGACAGAGGACCAGGCTTTGAATAAACACTCCCAACATTAATACAGTGCATTTGGTGTGTGGTCCTACACTGAAAGTCTCGTTATCCACAATCCCTACAGCAGCCACAATACCTTCATGCTAAAACAGTAAACTATACCCACCAGATTCTGACCTCCATGGAGAACATGAGTGTGTGTTCTCGCAGATGGAAGATGCCTCCTTGAGACTTGGC
>NW_025215117.1:50540-59789 GCF_004010195.1 Chiloscyllium plagiosum | reverse complement strand
AGATGGATTTTTGACCTGTCAGAGAGCTAAGGGGTGAAGAATTGGGCATTAAAGAGGAGTTAATGTCATCAGTAGATCAGCCATGATGGTATATAATGGCTTGATCATCCGAATTACCTGATCCTGTTCCTTTTGTCCTCATATTCAGTAATTGCAAAGTTAATGGTTGTAATTTTCCTGAACGTTCTTTTATTGAACTTTGCAATCAGAGAGAGTAAAGTATTTTGTGAGTCATCTCTGATTGAGGTATGAGGACTGTATTCACAGTGAATCTGGGTCTATAAAATGACCAACAAATGAACCACAAGTTGCAGAGAGGAAACACTCTGTAATGAGACCAGAGGTGTCTTTTGAACCAAATAACATTTTCCAACCTACGCCAAACCATGTGTGACAGTCTTGAGGGACTGAATGAGATCCTGTGTTACTGTTGACCAGGTATCTGGGACAAGTGGCCTCCATCTGCTCCTTTCAGGAGCTGTGAGGGGTTGAACAGAACATAGCAACATAGGACTGAGCAGCAGGAGTGGGCCATTAGATACTTTATCACCACTCCATGTCCTTTTGGTCTCAGCAGCACGTTTCTGTCTGTATGCCATTTTATAAATACCCAAAACAACTTTGATTAAATGCAAACATCCAGAAACCACAATCCTCTGGGGAAGGGAATTTTCATTTGAACAGCTCTTTGAGAATTTCTCATTTGTGTTCCAACCAATGTTGGAATGTCAGTGCGTCCTTTTCCAGTCCTATTCCTCCACTGGTTACACCAATCTTAAATGCAACCAGGTTAGTGATGTGGTCAATGATATAGATCTCAGAGTAGGTCATTTTCGAGAAAAATGTGAGACACGGAAAGTTGAACTCATAACAAATGGTAAAATGACAGAGTGCCCCAAATGTTATTCTGCCCTTGAAGTTACTCTGCTCACACAAGCTACTGGTAGTGGGATTTCTTTCTGGAACAGTTGGATTTGGCTGAATTCCCTTCGTTTCAGTCAGTGGAGAGATTCCAATGTATCCTCACCAGGAATCCTTCACAAGTGGTAAAGATAACTCAGGGATTTTCTGGTCTCACACTTTGCTATCGGGCAGAACAAAGTAAGAGAGAGGGATCAAACGGCTGCTGCATCTCAGGCAATGAACATTTTTCTCCCTTTCTGTGTTGGAACATACCATTTTGTCAACTGAACACCAAACTGGACCATGTGCGATCTCCTGGAACATTCTCTGGAAAGCCTGATTATGGATTATATGCAGATGCGTCATTGCTCTTGTTGTACACAATTCCTTCCAATCGCAAAAATGTCCCCACTTTATAATTTGATGACATGCTTATATGTGTCTGTGTAATTTGTAAATATTGGTAGGTGTCTTCATAGTATGTGTGTTAATATCAATGTATCTTTTCGGTAAAATTTATTCTCTAGCTTTAGGCTCCCTGACAGGAGATAATATGCATCCCGCTGATACACTTTTCAGAAAGTCATGGATGGTTCAATACTATTTCTCAGCTAAGATCAAAACTGATAATCGCCCATAACAAAAGACCTGCATTCCAGGAATGAGTAAAGGGAAACCTCTTTGAAAATCTCGAAAATAATTATATCTTCTTATTTTAGTTTAGGGGATCAAATCTGCACACAGAGTATTAGGTGTGTTCTCAGCAATGCCCTGTACAGATGCAGTAAAACATTCCTGCAATTAAACCTGATGCGTTTTTGCCAAAATCAGCATTATTCCACTTACCTTCCAAATCACTTGCTACATCTGACTTCATATGATTCATGTCGAAAGAACATTGGAACCTCCTGTATCACAGCGTTCTGCAATCTCTCTCCATTTAAATTGTTTACCATTGTTTCGTCCTTCTTGCCAAAATAGATAACTTACCTTATGTTATTTCTGCTGAAGGTTTGCTCACTAACCTTCCCTGCCTGCATCACTTTGAAGACTCACTAGCTCCATTTGACGACACATTGAATGGCCATCTTTATGTACGAGCTAATTGAGCTCCAAGCTATTCCCTGCCCTTCCTCCAGATCTTTGACAAAGATTATTGATCATTGATAACCCCACAGTGATCTCTGAGGCACTCCATCAGTTACAGCTTTGCACCCTGAAAATAAACATTTGTCTCTACTCTCTATTTCCTGTTAGCGACAGCTTCCCTGTTCCTGTGTAGCAGCTCAGGTAGGCTGAAAGGCCTCATCCTAGATTGCGTAGTGTACTGAACGAGCTGAATTACTTCATTCTATATTCCTGTGTAATTCCTTAGAGGGGCTGAATAGTTTCCTCCAGTCTCATTGTAACGATCCTGTCTGACTTAATGGAGTGGTCACCAACCCTGTAACATCATCGAGGGGTGGATTGAGGGAACAACACATGGGGTAGGAGCAGAGGTTGCCCATTCGGTTGAACCATTCAGAATGCTCATGGCTGATCCGAGTGTGCCTCACCATCCATTTCCTGTCTATTCCCAATAAACACTGACCCTTCTGTCCAGTAAAGATCAGTCAAGCTCAGCCTGGAATATCTTCTATAACCGAGTCTTCACTGCTCCCTGAGGATGAGGACACCGCAGGTAGCACAAGACTAAAGTGGGCGGCACGGTGGCACAGTGGTTAGTACTGCTGCCTCGCAGCGCCAGAGACCCGGGTTCAATTCCCGACTCAGGCGACTGACTGTGTGGAGTTTGCACGTTCTCCCCGTGTCTGCGTGGGTTTCCTCCGGGTGCTCCGGTTTCCTCCCACAGTCCAAAGATGTGCAGGTTAGGTTAATTGGCCATACTAAATTGCCCGTAGTGTTAGGTAAGGGGTAAATGTAGGGGTATGGGTGGGTTTCGCTTCGGCGGGTCGGTGTGGACTTGTTGGGCCGAAGGGCCTGTTTCCACACTGTAATCTAATCTAAATCTAAAGTGAAAGGGATGTCCTTATTTCATTGCGGGACAACTGTTATTTTAAAACTGTATTAACTGAACATCAAATCACCATCTCTTTTCAGATATAAGGACAGAATAATTAGGAATAAAGATAAACCATTCCGGACGCCAAACCTGTCCCATATTCCCACTGACCCTTTCCAATCAAATATCTATCACACCCAGCCTCTGCTGATGTCTCAGGAAGAGAATACCTGATAGCATAATACCGCAGGAACATTAAGGAAATGAGCAGATTGAGGCCATTCAGCCTATCGAGTCTGAAATTCCGTTCAATAATTTCTTATTAGTACCTCGACCTCATTCTTCTGCCTTCTTCCTGGAATCATTGATCCCCTTACAAATCAAAAACATATCAACTTGTGTCTTAATGACACTATTGTCTGTGTGTCTGTATGTGAGTAAGTGTTTGTGCGTGTATCTGTATGAGTGTGTGTGTTTGTGTGTGTGTGCGTCTGTGCGTCTGTGCCTCTGTTTGTGTTTGTCTGTATGTGTGTGCGTGTGCCTGCGTGTGTGTGTGTCCGTGTGCTTGTTATCTGTGTGTTTGTGTGTCTGCATCTGTCTGTCTGTGTTTCAGCCTGTGTTGCTATCTGTATTTATGTCTATTTGTATGTGACTGCCTCTGTGTGTTTATACGTATGTATATGCATCCTCCTTGTAAGTATTGTGTCTGTTCATCTGTGCCTGCGTCTCTGTGCAATGAGGTATCTGTGGTTTTTGTTTGAAAGTGAAAGGATTGTTGTTGGAACTGCCAGTGGGTTTAAACTGAGAATTGTCTTTCACTGAACATTGCTCCGTAACTGGTCAGTAGGACGTGGATGTTTCAGATTCTCCACATGATGCGTCCTGGTCCTCTCCAGCTCTTTAAGAGTCCTCCCTACATGGCGGGGGGAGGGGAGTGAGGGAATGGATATCGGGCACTCCACTACCCGGCATGGCCCTTTCTATCCTTTTCTAGGCTGTTTCTCCTGGAATGCGAGAAAGGGATGGAGGGAGAGTGTGAATGGGTGACCCTGCTGTTTGTGCTGGTGTAGGTGGGGAAAATTGTGAGGTGTCTGGAATGAGTCAGTCGACAGTTTTGAATCCATATAGTATTATTAGTTGCTGAAATCAATAGTGAGAGTGGTAGTGCCTGAGCCTTATTTGGAGACAGAGCGTGAACCTTGTTCGGAGTTAGGTGCTATAACAGATATACAGTGAGTATGAGGGAGCAGAGAGTATATGGTAACTCTTATCCTAACAGAGCGAGGAGGATATTGTTGCTTGTCCAGTATTGTGGGACATTTCTTCAGATCATCTCAGCGTCGAGGTGAGCCACCCTGAATGTCTTGTCCAGGTCTATCACTAATAACAACATAGACCTGTCCCTCAGCTTCCACAGAATCAGTTTAGGTAGAGTTTGCAGGTAGCAAGGAGAAGCAAATATTGGTTTGTTATATATCGAAACCAAAATGGTAGCAGAAAATCGGAGCCTCATGTGCTCTGGTAATTACATATGCAAGTATTGCGGATATCACAGTCTTATTGAATGGTTAACAGCGTTAACTAAGTGACTGCTGAAGCTGTGAAAAATAAGTTCCGTAAGTGTATATGAGGTGGGTTGAAGAGTATGTTGCAAAGCAAACTCGAGAGCAGGTTATTTAGAATTTGATGTTGTGTGGTTAGAAGGACGACTTATTAACCTTGGTCTGAAGCAGCTTTTAAGGAATAATGGCATTTATAAGGTGCAGTTTACAAGGTGTCTGCATACAGTATAGAATGCTTGAATATTCTAGTCAAACATCATGGAAGACTGGAGGCTAGAGTGTCAAGATATCTTTAGTAAATTGGGAAAGTACAATATAACATTCAGTGGGACACAAGCAATGGTTGTTAGAGTCATAGAGGCAGACAACACGGAGACAGGCCCTTCAGCCCAAACTGGTCCATTGCAACCAAAATGCCCATCCACGCTAAATCCATTTCCCTGCCATTGTCCCATATCTTTCTAATCCTTTACTAACCATGTAATTGTTCAAATGCCTTTTAAATATTGTTAATGTATCCGCCTCAACCACTTCTCATTCCATATGCATAACAGCCCCTGTGTTAAAAAGTTGTTCCTCAGGTTCCCTTTAATTCTGTCCCCTCTGAACCTAAACTGATGCCCTCTAGTCTGTGATTGCCCAACCTTGGGAAAAAAGACTGGGTGCATTCACTCTATCCATGCCTGTCATGATCTTATAAACTTCAATATGATCCTCCCTCAGCCTCATGCACACAAAAGTAAAAAGTCCTAGCTTGTCCAACCTCTTTCTGTAACTCAGACTGTTGAGACCTTGGCAACATCCTTGTAAATGTTTTCTGCACTCTTTCCAGTTTAATAACATCCTTCCTATAGCAAAGTGAACAAAACTGAACATAACGCTACCAATATGGCCTCACCAGCATCCTGTAAAGCTGCATCATAACTCTCTAATTTCGATACTCAGTGATATAAACCGATTAAGGCCAGTGTGCTAAAAGCTTTCTTCACTGTCTACCTCTGAAACAACTTTCAGAGAACCATACACCTGAATTCCAAGGTCCCTTTGTTCCGCTACACTCCTTAGGACCCAACCATTCACCATGAAACTCCAACCTTGATTTGACTTTCTAAAATGCAAGAACTTACACTGAGCTATATTGAAATCCATTTGCCATTTCTCAGCCACTTCTCCAGCTGATCAAGGTACTGCTGTAATTTCTGAAATTTCTGATAACCTTCCTCACTCTCCGTGATGCTGCCTATTTTAGTGTTGTCTTCAAACTTACAAATCATGCCTGTACATTCTCATGTAAATCATAGCTATATGTAATATGTAGTGGTCCCAGCATCAACCCCTGTGGCATTCCACTATTCACAGGCCTCCAGTCTGACCAGCATGTTTCCAGTGTTAATCTCTCCTTCCTACCATCAAGGCAATTTTGTACCTAAATTGCCAGCTCCCCCTCAATTCCATGCAACCTAACCTTCCAGAGCAACGTACCATGTGGAAACTTATTGAAGGCCTTACTGGAATCAATCTAGACTACGTATACCACCCGGACCTCCTCAAAGTTGCTGGTCACTTTATCAAAGAACTCCAACAAAATTGTGAGTCGTGATCTCCCTTGCACAAACTCCGGTGCTGAAGTTGATGAAGGGCTTTTGCCCGAAACATCGATTTTTCTGCTCCTCGGATGCTGCCTGACATGCTCTGCTTTTCCAGCACCATTCTAATATTACTCCGAACCATACCCTGTCTGTCCAAATGCATGTATATCCAATCTCTCCAGATCTTCTAAAGTAACCTACCCACTAGATTTTAGGATTACTGGTCTTTAGTTCCCAGGTTTGACTTTGTAACATTTCTTGAATACGGACTCAGCATTCGCTACGCTCCAGTCGTCCAGGACGGCACTCGTTGGCCAGCGATGATAGAAAAGAGCCAAGCAGTGCTCCCGCTTGGCTATCCTCCTATCCTCCTGCTGTGTTCCACAGGAGGATAGGAGGATAGAGTGAGAAAGTGACTCAGTGATGGTTAACATAACAAATTAGAAACTATGTTAATCGTAGAAAGTGACTTCAGAAGAATTCCAGCTATTGTGGAAACTGAGAATTCTCAGAAATTAACGATCCAGGAAAGGAAGGCCATGAAACTGATAAGGAAATCAAAAAGCGAATATGCATGCTAACAAACAGGAACATAACGACTGCATCAGTCTGCGATCGATATTTTAAAGGAAACAAAATAAAAGCAATGTCAAATGTGGAAATTTGTAATCGGGAGAAGAGAGGTCCTTGTGGTGAACAGGGAAATGGCCAAGAAAACAACCAGTTACATTGCATCTGTCTTCATGGAGACAGATCCAGAAAATCACCCAGTAATACCAAGTGATCATATCGGACTCCTGGAGTTAAAAACATAAAGTCAATTCATATCAGTAACAAGGTAGTACTTGAACATGGAGTTGGATTGAGCATTGCTAAGTCTGCCGAAACAGATGTACTTCATATCAAAATGTCGGAAATAAACCACCAATAGTAGTATTAATTGCACTGTCGATGACTGTGTTTTATTTTCCTGTACATTCTGCAGAGACCGGAAACTATTGTGGGTAAACTATAGATGAATGGAAGGGATCCAAACAGCTACAAAGGGAAAAAGACATAGTGTGGAGAACTGCAGACCAGTTAACTTGACATTTGTAGAGAAACTGTTGGAACCTATTACACAGGATGACCTTTTTGCTATTTAGAAATTAACAGCAACAATGGAGAGAGTCAGCATGCATTTCTGAAAGAAACATCATACTTGATAAACTTCGGAATTGTTTGAAGTTGTTTCTTACAGCATAGATAATGGGGAAACACTAGAAGTAGCATATATCAGATTTTCGGAAGGGTTTCGATAAGATCTCAGTGAGTTCTTAAATGCAATGAATGTGAAGGGTATTTGGAGGAATATATGTAAGTGGAAAGTTAAAGTTTGGTTCACCTTCATTTAAAAGAGTCAGAACATTGATGTAAAGACTTGTTGAAGCAGTTTCACTGCGTGTTGGTGGGACTGTACCTGGAGTATTGTGTACAGTTTTGGTGACCGAATCTCAGAAAGAATATACTGACCTGAGACGAAGTGCAGTGGACATTCTATAGATTAATCGCTCAGATGGTGAGATTGCCTGATGAGGAAACTCGGCCTGTGTTCTCTAGAGTTTCAAAGAATGTGACGTGGGTCACAGTGAAATTTAGAAGATTCACAAAATATCTGACAAGTTGGAAATTAACAGAACGCTTCCCTCGCTGTCTATTCCACATTCAAGGCAAATAATGGCAGGATCTGGGACAGGCCAGGTAAGGCTACAATAAGGAGGAAATTCATCACTTGGAGGGGACTGACTAATACAGGGGCACGGAAGCCTACTGGCAGGCAAGGTTAGTGAGAATCTCCAGATATTCTCCAAATGTGTCCAGCGGTTCAGAATAACCAGGTAACAGGTAGGACTCATTAGTGACTTTCCAAATTGCAACCAAATCAACTTTAGTGGTAGGAGACAGAGGGTGGTGGTAGAAGGCTATTTGTGTGATTGGAGGCTAGTGTCCAATGGTGTACCACGGGGATCAGTGCTGTGTCTCTTAATATTTGTGATTCGGAAGTGTTGGTGTTGGAGTTGGACTGGGGTGGACAAAGCTAAAAATTGCATAACACCAGGTTATAGTCCAAAAGGTTTATTCAGCGACACTAGCTTTCGAAGTGCTTCATCAAAGCGCACAACCACCTGATGAAGAAGCTTCGAAAGATTGTGCCTCCAAATAAACATGTTTGACTACAAGCTGATGTTTTCTGATTTTAAACCTTATCATAAAGGATGCAGCTGTGAATATGGACGAGGGGTGGGGAGTGTCATCAGTAAGTTTGTGTTTGATACAAAGATTGGCCGGGTAGATGACAATGAGGAGGAAGGCCTTATGTTACAGGAAGATACAAATGGATTGATCAGATGGTCACATCAATGGCAGATGGAATGTAACCCTGATAAATATGAGGTCATTCACTTTGGAAGAAGGAACCAGGCAGGGGAGGACTCACCCTCTGAGCACACTTGGAAGCTCAGAGGGTGCTTCTCCACACATTCCTGAATGTGGCTGGACAGGGTAACACACAATTTGAGAAAGCGTACGGGAGCACAAACATAGCCTTCACACATCGAAGCATAGATTATAAGAGCTATGCGGAACTTTCGTTAGCCAAGATGGAATACTGTGTGTAATTCTGGGAGCTACACCACAGGAAGGATGTGATTGTACTGGAGGGGGTGCTGAGGATATGTTCCCTGGGATGTTCCTTGTGATGGAGCATATCAGCTATGGAGAGAGTCTGGATAAGCTCGGGTTGTTTACTTTGGAACAGAGAAGGCTAAGGGGGACGTGAATCAGGAGGATAAGATTACGAGGGATATGGACGGGTGGATAGACAGCAGCTGGTCCTTTTAATCAAAGGGACACACTTTTAAAGTGAAGGGTTTGAGGCTTAGTGAGGATTTGAGGACTGTTTTTCAACCGAAGTGTGTTGGGGTCTGGGATGCACTTCGTGAGAGAGGAATTGTCATGGTAACCTCAAAACCATTAGAAAATACATGGTTGTTCACTTGAAATGCCATAAGATTCACAGCGATGGGTTTTGTGTTGGAAAGTGGGGCTAATGTAGACCGTGCTGTATTTCTGATGGTACAGAGCCTGTGCTTCTGTGATTGTAATGCTGTGGAAGGTCAATCATTCAGTAGCTTAAGATAGGAATTGATGGGTT
>NW_025215117.1:42671-49062 GCF_004010195.1 Chiloscyllium plagiosum | reverse complement strand
ATTTTTGTTTATTTCTGCGCAGCCGAACGAGTCCATGTAGGGCAGTGACTTCTGAACACGGAAGCCAATACTGGGAATGGCATTGGCACGCTGTATACAGTGTACATAGACCCAGCAAGTAGGGAGCTGTAACATTGAAAAGAATCTGGATCTTCCTGTACACCAGTCACTGAAAGCAATATTGAAGGAGCAGAAAGCAGGTAGGAAGATAAATGGTTTATTATCCTTCATTTCAAGGGGATTTAGAATACAGGAGTAAGGGTCATTTACTGCAACTGTACAGGGCCTTTTTGGGGCTCCATCTCGAACATTGTGTAGTATTGTGTGCAATTTTGGTGTCCTTACCTAATAAAGGGCAAACCTGACATCGAGGGAGTGCAGTGAAGGATGACCAGACTGATCTCTGGGATGACAGGTAGTTGTGGGAGCAGAGTTTGGGGTGACTGGGCCTGTATTCCATGGGCTTTGGGAAAATGAGTGGATATCTCAGTGAGATATATAAAATTCTGACAGGGTGTGACAGATTGGAAGCAGGGATGATAGTTCACTTTATAGAAAATGGTTCACGAATCGCATTGCAGTCAAATCGTACTTAATAAACAAGCATTATCAGAGAACTCCCTATATATTGATGGACCGAAGGCACTATAGTTCATAAGTTTTAAACATATTTTGGGATATGAACATCGTGTGGGGAAAACTGCATTGAGGGGATGTTTCGCCATGAACTAGCATGGGGAAAGGTCAATGTGCTGAATGACCTCCTCCTCTCCCGATGCTTCTGTGCAGTCTGTGGGAAAGCTCTATAAATGTTGTCACAAGCTCTCAGATGTTAGGAAGGATGTCTATGCAGGGTCAACAGGACTGTGTTTCCCATTCCCTTTTCTGATAACGAGGTTGATGCCGGGTGTTCTGTCAGGTTTTATCCTTTAAGACCTCAGAGTAGTTTGATAAATTGAGTGTCTCACGTGGCCGATTCAGAGACCATGTTTGTGCATCTGGAGTCACTTTTAGGCCAGACCAGGAAAGCACGGGAGATTCACTTCCTGAAAGTATATTGGTGAAGAAGATCAATGTTTACAATCAACATTGGACACAAGATTACTGACACCAGATTTTAGGTCTCGATATTTTATTAATTATTTTTAACTTCCACCAGCTGCCAGAACATTTGCCTGGTCTGGATTCGTAATCCAATGATATGTTCACTACAGCACCATCTCCACATGGGGACCTATCGGAAACCACACTGACCTGATTATTTCAGTGCGACTTGACAGCTGTATCAAAAAGTATTCCCACCAATTTGACTGTCGTGATGGGACTGAGGGTGTGGTAATTGGTCAGATTGTAATTATTCTCCTATTCAGGGACTGGAATAGTTGAGTAATTTTCCTCATTGCCAGGGAGGTGTCAGAGTTAGAGCTGGAATGAAAGAGCTTCCCCAGCAACACGGCATGTTGTGTAGCACGAGTCTTCAGTCCTATTGCAGGAATGATGTCAGGGCCCATTGCCTTTGTCGTATCTATAGTGTTCAGCTGTTTTCTCATGACCGTACAGCAAATCAAATTGCTTGAAGACTGGCATCTGCGATTCTGTGGGAATCATGATGAGTGTGAGGTGGATCATCCACTCATCATGTCTGGCTGAGAATAGTGCAGACACTGCATCCTTGACTTTTTTCACTGACGTACAGAGCTGTTCTGATATTTAGGATGAGGATATTTGTGGAGTCCTCTACTCCAGTAAATTATTTAATAGTCCATCGACATTATTGTTTGGATTTGGCAGGACGACAGAGCTTAGATCTGATCTGCTAGTCTTGGGATCATTTCCCCTCTCCATCAGACATTAGTTCTGCTGGTCAGAATTTAACCAGTTGAGTGTGGTAGCTTTAATGGGTTGTCAACAGGTTTAGGTCCACGTGACTTAGACACTGGCATGTTCAGCCACACTCATCACTGAACCATGGATTGGCTTGATGGTAATGGCAGACTGATGAATTATCGTCGGGAAAATGTTCCAGATTGTCGTTGAATACAGTTCTGTTTATGCTGTTGCTGCAGCATCAAATGATAACCCAGTTTGAGTTGCAATATCTACAGTTCAATTCGACTGACTGTCCCCCAGTTCACACCGAGACCCATTCACCCATCAGCCCTGTATTCTCTACCTAACCTGGTTTCTGATGCGGTAATACTTGCATTTTCATATTCTCATTCTGCTGAGGGCCTCTCCCTGGTGCCACGCCTCTATTTTGTTACTTTAACTCAATCCATTTAAAGTAATGATCAAAATCGTTTCTCTTCCTCAATGTCAACTTCTGTTGTTTGAAGTGAATGTGTTTCCCTTTGTTTTTCTCCCTGACCATGATTAAGAGCTCTGTAGTGTCAGTGATGCCAGACTTATGTAGTTTCAGAGTCAAGGAACTTGTCCACCATGCATTATTTTTCAGGTCCCAGTGTACGACGCTTCATGTTGGACAGGATGTTTGAGCATCTTTGACATACTTCTTTGGAATTTGTCCAAAAACAGAAATTGCTGAAGATGTTGCAACATCTTCTGGAATGAATGCAGTGTTTATCTTTCAGGTGCAGTGACATTCGAGAAAGCTCCCAGTTTCTCAAGCAATTTTAGTATATTTATTACCAGTATGCATAGTTATTTGTTTTGCGAAAATTTGTTCCGTGCCTATTCATTTCTGTAGAAATTCAGCAGGTCTGTCAGCATCTGCAGAGACAGAGAAACAGCGTTCGCATTTCAAGCCCAGTGTGACACTTCTTCAGAACTGAAAAGGATTGGATCCTTGGCTTTTTAGTGGCTTGCCAGAGGTGGGCGGTGGGTGACAGGGAAAAGAGGGGATGGCAAAGATAAACCGGCTTTTAGCAGTGGTGAATGAGAAGTTTAGATTAGATTACATTACAGTGTGGAAACAGGACCTTCAGCCCAACAAGTCCACACCGACCCGCCGAAGCGCGGCCCACCCATACCCCTATATTTACCCCTTACCTAACACTACGGGCAATTTAGCATGGCCAATTCACCTGACCTGCACATCTTTGACATGTTGGAGGAAACCGGAGCACCCGGAGGAAACCCACGCAGACACAGGGAGAACATGCAAACTCCACACACTCAGTCGCCTGAGGCGGGAATTGAACGCGGGTCTCTGGCGCTGTGAGGCAGCAGTGCTAACCACTGTGCCACCGTGCCGCCCACAAGGTGATATAAAATGGGTTTAAATTAGGGTGTGAATGGGGAAAGGGGTTCTCTCTATTGAGTGCAAGATGAAGAAGACAAAATCACACAAGTTCATAGGGAGGCCAGGAGTGAGAATGTTGACTATGTGGCATTATAAATATCTGGCCATAAATACGTTTTCATTGTCGAGATCATCGCCCCCTTTAGAGAAAGAATATCAAGTGCTTGACTTCTTATTGGCATGAGTAAGCGTTTCATGCTGCGTTAGTATAGTAATAGAGAGAAAAAACAGATCACAGTATGAAGTTTGGGCTGAGTATTGTTTACCTGTCATGTTTACTATAGTTTCAAATTTGCAGTATTTATCTTTAAATGCTTGTTCTTGAAGTTAGTATTGGATTTAGTGTAGAAGGTTGAGGGATGACATTATAGAAGTTTCTAAAATCATGAGAGGTATGGATAGGTTGAATAGCCAAGGTCTTTTCCACAGGATGGGGAGGTTCAGCCGTAGAAGGTTTAAGGTGAAAGAGGGAAAATTTACAAGGGACGCAGGGGCAGTGTTTTTACACAGAGGGTGGTGTGGGTATGGAATGAGCTGCCAGAGGAAGAGTGGCAGATGCATGTACAGCTAAAACATTTAAAACTCATTTGGACAAACATATGCATGGGAAACATTTAGAGGCATATTGGCCAAATGAAAGCAGATGGGACTAGCTTAATTTGGAAAACCTGGCTCACATGGAAAGTTAGAAAAGCTTCACGCGGGTTCAGAGTGGTTTTGTGAAAGGGAAGTTATATTTTGCCCTGTAAAATCATGCAAGTATTTCTGGAGATGCCTGAGAATGTAACAAGCGGACATGATAAAGGAGATCTGGTAGACACCAGGCTTTCCAGAGTTTTTCCACAAGGTATTACAAAATAAAAGTTCTTACACAAGACAGAAGCTCGTAGGGTGATGGAGAATGTATTAACATGGGATGATGATTGCTTAACATATAGAAATCGGAGAGTCAGGATTAATGGATTTTCAGGATAAAGGTATATCTGCTGGAGGACCACAGCTATCAGTCCGATAGCATCAGGTATTTACACTATATATTGATAGTCTGAAGGAGGGAGCTGAGTATACATCCGAGTTCGAGGATGACACTGAGAATCAAAAGGCAGGCTGTTATTTAATGGAAAGGACTTCCAGAAAAAGAACAGTACAAAGGGATTGGAGTGTTCCTGTGTATGAAACATAAAGTCAGCATACTGATGCAGCAAGTAACTAGGTTGGTTCATTAGCCGGCTTCCAGGGATGAAAGGGTTGTATTATTGAGAATCTGTAAAATGGAGAGGCGCTTATTCATTGGGGTTTAAATGAATGAGGAGTGATACTGCTGAAAAATACAAGACACAGAAGGGACATGAGAAGGTAGATGTCGACAAGTTGTTACCATTCCTGAGTGGAGTCTCGAACTCGATGACATAGATACCGAATATGGAACATCGATTTCTATCTGAGATGCAAAGTGATGTCTTCTCTCAAAAGGTAGCGAATTTCTGGGATTCCCTAACCCAGAGAGGTGTGGAGGGATACAAAGAGTTGGCAAGAAAGTGGAGTTAGTCCTGGAGTAGATCAGCCATGTTCGTAATAAATGACAGGGCAATCTTGAGGGGCCGAATAGCCTACTCTTGTTCCTATTTATTAATTTCACATGTTATGCTTTTGCAAAGTAACTGGTTATTTTCCCGGAAGTTGTGTTGTGTAATATTACATTCGGGTGAGCAGAGGATTTGTTTGAGTTAACGCTGGGTGGGATATGGGGGCTAAATTCACAACAAATCTTGGTCTGTAACACGACCCACATCTGGAGCAAACGTTGCGGAGAGGGGAAGCCTGGAAGCAGAGATTGGGGGTGAGTGTCACTTCCTGGCCCAACCTGGATGTTCCAAGTACATTTCCAAAACTGCACCTAACCATCGGAGTGGCCTCGATCTGCCCCTGTGTAGCAGGTCCAAAGGGCTGAATGGAACATCAGAACATAGAGCTGAGGGACACGAGTGGGCAATTCGGCCCTTTGACACTACTCCACCAGTAAATAAAGTGGTGGCTTATCTCATTGTGGTCCCAACTGCACTTTTCTCTCCATGCACCATTATCCCTGATTCACCTGTCTATGGGAAATCAGACGAAGCTAGCCTCGATATGATATAAAGATTCAGCCATCCCAAACTTCTGGGAAAGAGAATTCCCACTTGAATGAATTCCCACTTTGTGATTTTTTTCTCACTCCAGTTGTGACTGAGGATGGAGGGTGTCAATCTTTCCCTTTCTAGTCCCACTCTTCCACTGCTCACAACAAATTTTAAACGTAACCAAGTTGGTGATATGGCCGATGATAAAGGTCTCAGACTGGGTCAGGTTACGTGATAAGAACAAGTCAGACAGAATTCTTTAGTCAACCACAAGTTACTAACAGAACTAATAGAGAAGTATGGTGGATCTGTGGGTAGCACTACTGCCTCACATCACCAAGGAGCTGGGTTCAATTACAACCTCTGACGACCCTCTGTGTGGCGGTTGAACATTCTCCCCGTGTCTTGTGGGTTTCCTCTCAGTGCTCCAGTTTCCTGCCACAGTCCAAAGATGTGCAGCTTAAAGTGGATAGCCCATAGTGCCCAGGGATGCGTAGGTTAGATGGGTTAGTTATTGGAAATGCAGGGTTACATGGATAAGATTGGGGACACCTCCAGGTGGGATGCTGTTTGGTGGGTCAGTGTGGACTTAATGGATGGAATGTCCTGCCTCCACATTGTAGAGGTTCTATGACAATGATAATAAATTTGGACTATACAAACACCCAGTGGGTACATACCTAATCCTCTCTCCTCAAGGTCTTGTATGTTTCATTCTCATTCCAAGAGTAACCTGTTAAAACCTTCATAATATAAGCCCTTCACCCCAGGAATACGTGAAATGAAATATCTCTGAAATGCTTCCAATGTAATTATATCCTTTATCAGATAAAGAGACACAAAAAACTAATCTCGCACTCAGATCATAATGTTTATAATTGTTTTCTCAATGTGCTGTGTGACTCTTTGGAACACTCTTCCCCACAGAGCATTGGAGGCAAAGATATTGAATATTTTTAAGGCACAGATGGAAGGTTCATAAATAACAACAGAGTCAAGGATTATCGAG
>NW_025215117.1:37648-42615 GCF_004010195.1 Chiloscyllium plagiosum | reverse complement strand
GGGCAAAGTGGTTCTCTAACCCACCCCATCCCAGCCATTTACTTAAAATTCAACACTAAAAGAGCGATAGAATCTTTACTAATCCCGTTTTATAAAGCGGAAATGACAAAACACGGGAAAGGATCGAGTAAGTCCCAACACAGAGTGCACCCGTCAGAAGCATCGAGCATGCCTGAGGCTGTAGCTGCAACCCACTCTGCTCTTCAATAGACCCAGTTACTCACCAGGCCTTGGTCACTGAGTTCACCAAGTTACGTGAAATGATTGAAGCCATGATTGAAGAACTGTTCAGCCGTGAACAGAGCCGCTCTCAGCCGTGCTCCAAAAACATGAGCAGCAACTTGACAGTCTTGGAAACAGAACAGATGATGTCAAGCGCCGAACTGCAGCGACAGACCGTGATCGATTCCTCTCGGGAGAGGAACCTCGCCCTTGAAAAACAGGTCTGCACCTTAACTGGACCAGATGACGACCTCGAGAACAGGGATAGGATGAAGAATATTCACATCATCGCTTTGCTGGAGCGGAAAGAAAGTGGTCAGCCAGTGAGTTTTTTTTCAAGAACTGGCTGCAGCGATTCCTTCACTTTGAAACTGAGGAGGGACGGGTGAAGAGTGAGACAGTTCATCGGGTTACGGCGCGGAAGTCAGACTCAGAAGAACGCCTTCATCCTGTCCTTGCGCGATTACATAGTTATGGGGCCAAACAAAGACTGATGGAAGCTTCCAGAACCCAGGGGAAAGATCCAATGGGTTTAATTCACGAGAGCTCCAGGATTATGTTCTTTCAGGACTTTTCAGCGGTGGTGATTCAGGAAAGAAAATATTTTGATGACATCAAGAGAAGAGTAAGGGAACTCTGGATTCAATATTCCTTACGGTACCCAGCGGTGCTCCGTATTGCTTTCAATGGATCCACGAACTCGTCTGAGTCTCCAGAGAAAGCGAAAACTTTGTGAACATTTTAAAGTATGCTGGATATTTAGATAATCATGTTTCTCCTAAAGAAATTTTGTTGGATTTTTCTGGTATTAACCAGTGTTAAATTATAGTCGGGAATGGATAGAGTACTCATTTTTAACTTCTTCTTTAGTATTACTACTCTCTTTCTCTTTCTTTGCTTGTGTCTAGGGTGCAGCTCAAGCTAGAGGGAGTTACAAGTTTAGTTGTGATGACTAAATGTCGACAGAAGGGCAGTTCTAGCCTGATTTTTGTTGTTAGATGCCCTGGATTTCCATATTGGTAGGGGGCACAAGATAAAGTTTTAAGATATGTAAGCATCCCCAGTGGGCGGTGGGGGGTAAATTCCTCAATCGAGTGTCTTTGGCGTTTTGGATTTTATTTCATTCTTTGTTTTTCATGAGTATGGACTACCTAGTAGAGAAATCTTCTGTTTTTTTATTCCAGATCAGAGATTTGATTTAAAAAAAAAACAAACTTTGAACAGACTCTTACAGATCCGATAGAGAGAAGAGGGTGCTTATTGCTTAGAATATACCCTCTGTCAATACCCTTTATCATTGGTTGGAGAGTGTCCCCTCAGACGAGACTGTCCCCTCAGACGAGCTTTGTGATGTCTGCGAGAGAGAGTTCGGGATTCAGAGCACATCGGAGAAATGGGAGGATATTTGTGAAAATGCTCGAAGCATTTTGTTCTGTAATAGGACCCATTCCATGCAGTTGAAAATTCTTCATGGGGTCTATCTGACCCCAGATTATCTCCCAAAATTTAAAGTGGGATTATCTTCAGCATGTCCGGAATGCAGAATGACTACAGGCACTCTTACTCATTGCTTGTGGTCCTGCTGCAGGCTTCGTATATATTGGAGAACTGTGTCAGGTGTGATAGAGTGGGTCGAGTGGACTGAATTGGAGATGGACCTGGTTTCTCTTTTCCTCGGCCTGCCCAGGGTACTTTACACAGATGCACATGTGAAAAAATGTCCTTACTTTCTGTCCTAGGAAAGCATTCTGTTGTGTTGGATGTCTGAAACCACCACCCCCACCCCCCACCCCCGGGTCTATTGGGTCGTCGTAAACTCTTCATGGAGAATATCCCTTTGGATTTTCTCACCAGATGGTGCACCAAAATCCAGAGATTTATATAAGATATGGCAAATCTTTTTGGATTACCGTGATACAGCCTTATCTGTCACTCTCAGAAGGGCTTTTATACAGCCCTGACGATATTATCTAATGAATCTTGCATCCAAAGAGGAAGAATAATGAACATAAAAGTGGATATCAGTTAATGCTCTTGAAGAATGAGAGCTATCATTTTGTTACGCTGAGCTGCATCATTTATTCTTTATTTATTGTTTATTTTTTTTGTTTTCCTTCTGTCCGTTTAGTGTTTATAACTTGTTTTGTATGTACATGCACATGCGTGTAATTTTGATCAGTTATTTGAGTTGTGTTGTTATTGATTTATTATAATATTAAATATCTCATTTTCAATAAAGATATTTTTAAAAATATTAAAATATTAACATTGATAGAATAGAGTCTGCAAGAACTCTCACTAGAGAGACCATTCATGGTGGTTTATCCAGAGGGTCACCACACCACGGGTGATGGGGTGAGGTTGAGAGAGCGTCCCCTTCATGGTAACCTCTGTGTGAGGAACTGAACCTGCGCTGTTGGCCTCCCTCTGCATCACAAGCCTGCCATCCAGCCAACTGAGTTGGAGACTGTGTAACTGTTACACACGGAATCAGTCACAGACAAAGGGCAAGAGAAACATTCATAACAAGGAAAGTGGTACAATTCAGATATCGGTCAAGATAACGGCTGAGGGTAAAAACGTTCTCTGCTCGAAATTGTATTTTATAACAAGACGTGTTTGGAAGCTGTTTTTGGTTTATTATCATTAAGGTGAGTCAAGTAAAATAACCAGAATACACAGTGTGATTGGATATCTATAACCATAAAATAAGTGTAGATTTTTGTTTGGTCTGTGTAAAGCATGCTGACCATTGCATGAAAGTATATAGTTGATGGAATATACTGTTAGGAGAGTGCGTTCCATGGGAAATGCCTTCAAACAAGCGCTCGAAGAAAACAAGAGTAAAAGTGCCTGAGTGTCATCTGGTCAGTGACAGGAACCCAGGGGATTGAATGACTGAAAGTTCCTGTAACATGGAGCTGAGAAAACCATCAGATCAGCTTAGAAAAACATCAGATCAGCACTTTTGATGGGCTGAATGGCCTCAACATGGTTTGGAATGTGTTGATTTGGAACACGTTCTCTTTACTCCTTCCTTTTATGTGTACACACTTGGGCACTGCCATTTTCCTGAAACTGGGCATTATTTGAAACACTACCTGGAACATTCCATAGCGGGCAGCGGTGTTTTTTTTTCTCTTCACAGAAAGAGCGGGAGCAGCAGGGGGAAGTGACGAAGACCAGAGGGGCAGCCGGGAAGGAAAGCAGTGAGTATAAATACTCACCCTTCGACTGCAACGGTCACTTTGAGTGCGAGCAGCAGCTAAGGTAAGACAGTTTGTTTTAAATTTACTTACCGGTAGCGGGCAGCGGTGGGTTTTTTTCTCTTCACAGAAAGAGCGGGAGCAGCAGGGGGAAGTGACGAAGACCATAGGGGCAGCCGGGTAGGTTTTTTTTCCCTTTAAAAGCGCGCAGGAGAAGAACCCGAGGCACTACAGAGGTAGTGACTCCCACCCGCCCTCCTCCTCTAACCTAAATAATAAGACCCGTTGTGGTAAGTAGGTAAGTGCTGCATTTTGCTTGTTGTATTCTTTAGACCCAGTTTTTTTTAAAATAAAAGTTAGCTTTAGAGGGATGGCAGTGAAGGCAGTGCAATGTTCCTCACATGTTTGAGGTGAGGGATGCCATGGACGTGCGTGGCACTTGCAGGAAGTGCACCCATCTCCAGCTCCTCCAAGACCGTGTTAGGGAACTGGAGCTGGAGTTGGATGAACTTAGGATCATTCGGGAGGCAGAGGGGGTCATAGATTGGAGCTTTAGGGAAGTAGTAACTCCAAAGATGGCAGATAGATGGGTGACAGTGAGGGGGACTGGGAGGGAGCAACCAGTGCAGGGACCCCCTTCGGCCGTTCCCCTCAAGAACAAGTATACCGTTTTGGATACTTGTGGCGGGACGACTTACCAGGGGTAAGTAACGGGGCCCAGGCCTCTGGCACGGAGCCTGTCCCCGTTACTCAGAAGGGAAGGGTGGAGAAGAGCAGAGCAATAGTAATTGGGGACTCGATAGTTCGGGCACAGATAGGCGTTTTTGTGGGAACGAGAGAGACTCACGTTTGGTATGTTGTCTCCCAGGTGCAAGGGTACGTGATGTCTCTGATCGTGTTTTCCGGGTCCTTTAAGGGGAGGGGGAGCAGCCCGAAGTCGTGGTCCACATTGGCACCAATGGCATAGGTAGGAGGAGCGCTGAGGATGTTAGGCAGGCTGTCAGGGAGCTAGGTTGGAAGCTCAAAGTTAGAACGAACAGAGTTGTTGTCTCTGGTTTGTTACACGTGCCACGTATAGAGAGTCGAGGAATAGGGAGAGAGAACAGTTAAATGCGTGGCTACAGGGATGGTGCAGGAGGGAGGGATTCCGGTATTTGGATAACTGGGGTTCTTTCTGGGGAAGGTGGGACCTCTATAAACAGGATGGTCTGCAATTGAACCTGAGGGGCACCAGTATCCTTGGCGGGAGGTTTGCTAGTGCTCTTGGGGGAGGTTTAAACTAACTCTGCAGGGGCATGGAAACCCAGACTGTAGCTTTAGGGTGCAGGACCTAGAGTGTAGGGAGGTTAGGAACATGACATCAATTTCAAAGGAGGGTGCCTGTAAACAGGAAAGTGACTTGAAGTGTGTATACTTCAATGCAAGAAGTATACGAAATAAGGAAGGTGAACTTGCAGCGTGGGTTGGTACCTGGGACTTCGATGTTGTGGCTATTACGGAGACATGGGTAGAACAGGGACAGGATTGGCTGTGGCAGGT
>NW_025215117.1:13209-36480 GCF_004010195.1 Chiloscyllium plagiosum | reverse complement strand
GCTTCAGGGCAAGGGCGTAATTGATATGTGGAGCTTGTTCAAGGAGCAACTATTGTGTGTCCTTGATAATTATGTACCTGTCAGGCAGGGAGGAAAGGGTCGTGTGAGGGAGCCGTGGTTTAATAAGGAATTGGAATCTCTTGTTAAATGGAAGAGGGCGGCCTATGTAGAGATGAGGCGTGAAGGTTCAATTGGGGCGATTGAGAGTTATAAAGTAGCAGGAAGGACCTGAAGAGAGAGCTAAGAGTAGCAAGGAGGGGACATGAAAGGTCCTTAGTTGGTAGGATTAGGGAAAACCCTAAGGCTTTCTATAGGTATGTCCGGAATAAAAGAATGACTAGGGTAGGAATAGGTCCAGTTAGGGATAGTAGTGGGAAGTTGCGTGTGGAGGCTGAAGAGATTGGGGAGACACTGAATGAATACTTTTCGTCAGTATTCAATCAGGAACAGGACATTGTTGTCAATGTGAGTACTGATTCACAATTAAGTAGAATGGATGGCTTTGAGGTATGTAGAGAAGAGGTGTTGGAAATTCTGGAAAGGGTGAAAATAGATAAGTCCCCTGGGCCTGATGGCATTTCTCCTAGGATTCTCTGTGAAGCAAGGGAGGAAATTGCAGAGCCATTGGCCTTGATTTTTATGTCCACGTTGGTATGTAGAGAAGAGGTGTTGGAAATTCTGGAAAGGGTAAAAATAGATAAGTCCCCTGGGCATGATAGCATTTATCCTAGGATTTTCTGGGAAGCAAGGGAGGAGATTGCAGAGCCATTGGCCTTGATGTTTATGTTCTCGTTGTCTACAGGAGTAGTGCCAGAAGATTGGAGGCTAGCAAATGTGGTTCCCTTGTTCAAGAAGGGGAGTAGGGATAACCCTAGTAATCTGTTCCTGGTATTCAGTTTATTTGCTTTAAATGGTCTTTGGGATAAAAATGCCTCTTTTCATCAACAAGAGGTTTCTGTGTGTGGAAAAAATGGCTTTGGGGGTTTTGCAAAAAGTGGTTAAGGCCAAGCTGCTGGAATTAGCAGGCAATTTGGAGTTGAAGCTGACCTCTTCCCTGAGGAAAGGTGAGTTAATTATAGCAATAATCCAGCAATTACATTTGCTGGAAGCGTCACCAGAATTTTTAGAGACGGCCAAAATTCAACTAAAAATAAAGCAACTTGAAAAAGAGGAAAACAGTAATGAATTACCCTAAAATGAAAAGTTCAGAAATGGACTGAGGAGATTTGGGAGGGGAAACGAAAAAAACTTGGGGGGAAGGGTTATGGAAAACCCAAAGGCGTTCTAAGCATACATGGGGAATAACAGAATGACCAGACAGAGGGTAGGGTTGAACAAGGATAGTGGAGAGAACTTGCGCCTGGAGATTGAAAAGTTAGGGCAGGTGTTAAATGAGGTTTTTGTTTTGCTTCAGTATTCACTCGACAGAGTGAGACCACCATGGACCAGTTTAATAGGCTTGAACAGGTTAATGTTAATTAACTCGATATGTTGGATTTTTTTGGAAGCAACAAGGCAGATAAGTCCCCAGGACAGGACCAAAGGTACTAAGGAAAGCAAATAATGAGAATGTTGCACTTCTGGCGATGATCTTTGTATCCTCACTCTCCACGGGCGTAGTACTAGATGACCGAGGGAAGGCGGATGTTATTTTTCTGTCCAAGAAAGCGAATACGAAAGTCCCCGGTAATTACAGACCAGTCAGTCGCACTTCTGCGATAAGCAATGTAAAGGAAAGGGTCCTGAGGGATGGAATTTATGACTATTGGGAAAAAGATAGTTTTATTAAAGATAGTAAGCATGGCTTTGCGAGGGGTAGTTCATGCCTCACAAGCCTTATTGAGTTCTTACAAGGGGGCATAGCTTTAAATTAAGGGGGGGTAGGTATAGGGCAGATGTTAGGGGTAGGTTCTTTACTCAGCGTGTCGTGAGTTCATGGAATGCCCTGCAGTAGCAGTGGTGGACTCTCCCTCATTATGGGCATTTAAGCGGGCATTGGATAGGCATATGGAGGATCGTGGGCTAGTGTAGGTTAGGTGGGCTTGGATCGGCGCAACATCGAGGGCCGAAGGGCTTGTACTGCGCTGTATTGTTCTATGTTCTATGTTCTATATAATTGATATTCTCCGGAATGTTTTCTAACTGTGTGGGGGGAGAGAGAGAGAGATAGAGAGAGAGAGTGTGTGAAGCTGCTGCATGCGGCAGTAAGAGTGGTGGAGCATGAGCCTTGTTCGTGCTATAACAGATATACAGTGAGTGTGAGGGAGCAGAGAGAATATGGTGACTCTTACCCTGACGGAGCGGGGAAGGTTTTTGATGATTGTCCTGTATTGATGGACATTTCTTCAGGCTGCAGATACTGTCCTGAGCTGGGTGGTGAGCACAGACAATGTTCAGTGGGTCTGGTGGTATGGCCCCCTCTGGGAAGGGAATGGTCCCCCTCTGTACTAGCCCATCCACTATGCACACCATGCATCATCAAAAGACTGTGGTATAATTGCCCCTTATCTGCCATGCTCGGGGTAAACTGTACAGGGCAGCTCCAAACTGAGAAAGCTCAGCCATGTGCCCCTTGGCCTTTTAAAGATGGCACCAGTGCCAGGGAACAGGAATATCTATGGATATCCGGGCGACTGTGAGTACTTCCAATCATGATGGGTGGGAGAATCGGGCTGGCATTCAATGAGAGGTGGGTGGGGTGGGTGTTATTTAATGAGGTGAGTTCGATAAGAATCTAGCTCAGCTTCGTACAGACAATCCCTCTGTCACACTCAATGAAAATGACACTGAGACAAATTACTGTTTTATGCAGCTCAATGAGCCGAAGGCTCTGCTGTCCTCACTCCCAGATACAAAGCTGCAGAACAAATGCTCATTCAATAAACTCCATCGCCTGAACTCACAGCAATATTCCATTCACCCATAAGTCTTCATAATACTGACCCATGTTGCATGACACTATCGAAATGTCTTCATTTCAGCATTCTGAAACCTGTGAACATATCTTTTCATGACCTTTTTTCTCAGTCTGTCCCTCTCTGTCTCTATCCAGAAACACACGTATTTACAGACATACATTTCTATTGCATGGAAACAGGCCCTTCGGAGCTGTATTGAAATATGTTCTAACCTGTCCAACTTCTCCCTATAACTCAGACCCTTTAGCCCAGGAAACACCTTTGTAAATTTCTTCTACATTCTTTCTAGTTCAATAATATCCTTTCTAGGGCAAGGTGAACAAAACTGAGCAAAATACTCCAACTGCAGCCTTACCAACATTATGTACAACTGTAACATAACGTCCCAACTTCTATACTCAATGCCCTGACGTAGGCCAGTGTGCCAACAGCCTTTTTCACTGTCTTGGAAATCTGCAACTCAAATTCAGACAGCTGTGCACCTGATTTCCAACATCCTTTTGTTCCACGACACTCCTTAAGGCCCTCTCTTTCACCATTAAACTCCCACCTGAATTTGACTTTCCAAAATGCAAGACGTCACACCTATCTATATTAAACTTCATTTGCTATTTCTCAGTCCACTTCCCCAGCTGATCAAAGTTCTGCTGAAATTTCTGATAACGTTCCTCACTGCAAACGATGCCTCCTATTGTAGTGTCATTTGCAAACTTACTCACCTTGCGTTGTGCTCTCTCGTCCAGGTCATTGATATAGATAACAAACAGCAATGGGGACAGTACTGACCCCTGAGGCATTCCACTAGTCACAGGCCTCCAGTCCGACAAGCATACCTCCACCATAGCCATTTGCTTCATAATGTCAGACCAATTGTGTCGCCAAATTGCCAGTTTACCTGGGAGTCTCTGCAATCAAACCTTCTAGAGCGGCCTTCCATGTGGAATCTTACCAAAGGCCTTACTGAAATCCATATAGCTTATATCCACCACCCTGCCCTCGTCAACGTTCCTGGTCACTTCCTCAAAAAACACGACCAAAATTTGTAAGGCATGATCTGCCACACAATAAGCTATGCCGACTGCTCCAAGTCAAACTTTGTCTTTCCAAATGCATGCATATCTTATATCTCAGAACCTTCTCAAGTGGTTTACCGAAAACAGATGTGAAGCTTACTGGTCTATATTTCTCAGTCATTTATTTGCAGCCTTTCTTGAAGAAGGGCACTACATTTGCTACTGCCCAGTCTTCCGGGACCTTGGCCCTTGAACTGTCTTCTCTCGCATCTTGCAGTGCTCTTGGATATATCTGGTCAGGCACAAGAGATTTATCTGACTTTGTGCATTCTAATATGTCCAGCAACACCTCTACTGTGATATGGACTGTAGCAAGATATCACAACTAACCTCCCAATGTTCACAGGTCTTCATGATCTTCTTCATGATAAACACAGAGGGGAAATTGAGGACCTCACCCATCACTTGAGGTTTTACACATGCATGACCATTTTGGATTTTAAGGTATCGTATTCTCTCTCTAGTTCCCTTGATTCCAGCTGCCTGCTCCTGAGCCACGCCTCAATTTTGCTGGCCAGCGCCTCAGTATCTCTTGTCATCCAGGGTTTTCTCCTCCAGCCTCACGTTCCCTTCACCCTCACAGGAACATGTAAACCTTGAACTCGAGCTATCTCACTATTACAGCCCTCCCTTGTGCCCAACATCCTTTTACCAGAAAACAAACTACTCCAATTAACCCCTGCAATCCCCTGTCTCATTCCAACAAAATATGCCTCACCATAATTTAGAACTTGAATTTGTGTACCAATTTTGTCCCTCCCATAACTATTTTAAAATTAATACAACGCTAGTCAGTTTTCCCAAACTACTCCCCCACTTTACCACCGTCACCTATCCATCCCTATTTCCCAACAGTAGGTCGAGTTTGTCCCTTCCCGTGTAGGACCCTCTATATACTGCTTGGGGAAACTTTCCTGAACAAACTTAAGAAATTACGTTCCATCGAAGTTCTTAACCATCTGGATGTCCCATTCTATGTTAGGAAAATTTAAATCACCTATTATGACAATCCTGTTGCTCCTGCAACTCTCACCAGTTTCCCTGCATATTTGTTGCTCTAATTGCCATTGATGATTTGGAGGCTTATAGTGCCACCACTATAACATCACCATCCCCCTCTTACTTCCTTGTACCATTCACAACAGCATCGAGCAGTTGAATGACTGCCTCCTGTTCCTGTGTCCCAGTCTCAAGCAGTTGAATGACTGCCTCCTGATCCCAAGTCTGAAAATAGATGTCCTCCTCCTGTTCCTGTGTAACAGGCTCCAATAGCTCTGTGCTCACCTCCTGCTCCTGTGGAATGGAATTGAGGGACTGAATGGCCTCTTCACATTCCTTACAACATCTCTTGACTAAAAGCCATTCTCCTGCTTCTGTAAATCACCATCAAAATCTGAATGATGTATTTTTGTATTTTACTCTCAGTAATTGAGCAAACAAGCTGACTAACAGAATTCAGAAGCTGAATATCCTCCTCCTGTTCCTGTGTTATACACTCAAGAGGCAATAGAGTCTCAGAGGTGTACAGCACAGTCTTCAGTCCGGTCATCCATGCCAACCATATATCCTGAATAAATCTCGCCCCCCTTGCCAGCACTTGGCCCATCTCCCTCTAAATATCTCCCATACATGTCTCCATCCAACTGCCTTTTAAATGGTGTACCTGCTTCCTGCAGTACCTGCTTCCACCACTTCTTTTGACTGTTCAATCCATACACGCAGCAGTCTGTGTGAAAATGTTGTCCCTCATGTCCCTCTCACATTAAACCTTTGTCTTCTAATTTTGGACTCGCCTATCCTGGGAAAAGACGTTGACTGCAAACCTTATCTATTCCCCTCATGATTTTATATACCTCTTTAAGTTCACCCCTCAGCCTCAACACTTGAAAACAGCCGCAGCCTATTCAAACTCTCCCTGTAACTCTAACCCTCCACCACCTTCAACATTCTTTTAAATCTCTTCTGTACCTTTTCAAGTTTGACAACATCTTTCCGACAGCAGGGAGACCAGAATTAAAGGCAGTATTACAAAAGTGACCAAACCAATGTCCTGTACAGATGCAACATGTCGAGAAAATATTTAGACTCAAAGACCGGGCCAATAAAGAGAAGATCACCAAATGTTTTTCTTCACTGCGCTGTCTACCTGTGACGGCACTTTCAAGGAACGGAGAACCTGCACCACAAGGTGACACAGTAGCTCAGTGACTAGCATTGCTGCTTCAGAGCGCAGCGATCTGGGTTTAACTCCATCCTTGAATGACTGCCTGTGTAGAGTTTGAACATTCTCCCCGTGTCTGCATGAGTTTCCTCCGGATGTTATGTTTTCCTCTGACAGTGTAAAGATATACAGATAAGTTTAGGTTGGCCATGCTAAATTGCATAAAGTACCTAGGGATGTGTAGGCGAGGTGGATTAGCCATGGGAAATGCAGGCTCAGAGGGATAGGGTAAAGGGGTTTGTCCAGTGGGATACTGTTTAGAGGTTCGGTGTGGCCTTGATGGGCTGAATAGCCTCTTTCCTCACTGTAGGGATTCGATAGTTTCTCAGGAGTTCTCCTTGATTGGCAGCTTTCGGCAGGACCCTACCGACATGTCTTGCCTTGATTTGTCTTGCCAAAATGCAACATCTCACAGTTAACTAAAATAAACTCCATCTGCCACTCCTCGGCTCACCTAAGCAAAGTCCCATTATAATCTGAGAGATATTCTTCACTGCTGACTACACCTACCAATTTGGTATTATCTACAAACTTACTGACCATACTTCATATAATCAAATGCAAATGATTTGTATAAGTGAAAAACGGCAGGGGATCCATTATTGATCTTTGCGGCAGGCCACTGGTCACAGGTCTCCAGATTTAACGAATAGATGTCACTGTCACGCCCTGTCTCCAATATTCAAGAGAATTTTGGATCTAAATGGCGAGCACTCCCTGGATTCCTGGCAGTCTAACCTTGCTAACCAGTCTACCATGTTTTCTTAAAAAATTACACTATGTTATCAGCCCTCCAGTCTTTTGACACCTCACCTGTGGAAATCAATGTTACAAATATGTCAGCAAAATGCTGAGCAATCTCTTTCCTAGCTTCCCACAAACATCTGGGATACCCCTGCTCAGGTCCCAGGGATTTGTTCACCTTTATGTGTTTTAAAATGTCCAACGCCTCCTTGTAATATAGACACTTTTCAAGGTATCACTATATATTTGTTCATTCTCTCGCTCTTGTAACCTCCTCCACATTAAATACTGAGGAGAAATACTTGTTTAATATCCCTCCAATCTCCTGTGTTTCCATACATAGGTAGCCTTACTGATCTTTAAGGGGCCCAATTCTCCACCTAATGATAATTATATCTGCCTCTGTTTTTAAGAAACGACTGTGCATGTCTGTTTGTGGGGGCGATTGGTCGCATTGATTGCAATATTTATATATGATTATTTATTGTCCATATAATATACAATGAAAAATATGTACAGTTACCGAACACAGGTGCCATTCATCTTTACTTAGAATACACCAAAAAAAACTGAAAAAGCGTCCAGCTTTTCCTTCCCCGCTGCTACAGTCTCTCTCCGGGCTCCACCAGCCAACACCATGCCACTGCCAGGGGGATACTCCGGGATACACCAGACCACACCATGTCACTGTCAGTGAGATGCTCCAGGCTACACCAGCCCACACGAAGTCACTGACTGGGGGACACTCCGGGCTACACCACCCCACATCATGTCACTCTCAGGGAGACACTCCGGGCTACACCAGTCCACACCATGTCACTGTCAGGGGGACACTGCGGGTTACACCAGCCCACACCATGTCACTGTTAGAGAGATGCTCCGGGCTACACCAGAGCACTGTCAGGGGGTCACTGCGGGTTACACCAGCCCACACCATGTCACTGTCAGGGGGACACTCTGTTATACATCAGCTCACACCATGTCACTGTCAGGGGAACACTCTGGGCTATACCATCCATACCATATTGCTCTCAGGGGGACACTCGTGGATACAGCAGCCCACATCATCTCGCCATGCAGTGCCTTCTATTATATGATTGTCGAAGGTGCCGATGTTATCTACCTGCTTGGTAATGTTCTCTGAGGTCAGTAACCCCCATCATACACTTGCCCTTCACTATGGAACAAACCCAACGCTCTTTGCCGTGCAGGTAGTCGAGGGCATACCGGTTTTGCTGGGAAGATTGACGCAGTTCTGAGAGCATTTCCTTACCTCATGCTAAGTCCAAGTGGTCTCCTTGCCCAAGCCGATTCGACCACAAATAAGATAGTTTCAATTTCGATGGCTAATAATTCCTGCAGATCCTCCTCAGGAAAAGGTACTGAGAAATGTGTAAGCCAGAAACTGGGCTTTACTGTTGTCCAAAGTCTTACCACCCTTCCAATGCACGCAGAATACAGGTGAAACTGAACATTTGGTAGGGAAACCCCAGGCCCATTCCCAGGACATTGGGCAGGGAACAGTAGTTATGAAAACTGCCCCTACAGCTACAGCACAGGGATTACCTATTTCATTAAGAACAATGAAGTTAGTCGCTTTGCCTTGGCTGATAAAATAATATTCAGGTTTAGTTTAAACAATGGATGGGGCTTCTCAATAAGAAACAGGCCTGCCTTTGTGACTACCCTGAAAGTATGGGTAATCCATAGTTGCAAAATATGGTCGCACTGGGCTCTTAGGGTGAAAGCTGTTCAATAAAAAGTGGTGGGTCTTTCAGTAAGACATGTGAGTATTGTCCCAGACTGGTTCCTTCCATCCCACTATTGGGAAGATGGAGGTGCCATTAGGGGTCTCATAGTAAGGTGGGTGCCATTACCAATACCACAAAGAGCCTGAATACCCGCAATAACAGAGACACACTCCTCCAGTAGGCATATGCATGAGATGCGAGTTGCCACAGGGAAGCAGTAGCAGTTGGTACATTGGACCAAGGCACATGGAATAAACTTAGTCACATTCACGTAAGTGCACCCCCATCCCGTACAGTTGTAACAAATTGGATAGGCTGCCCTGGACTTATTAGAGGAATTCCACAGGCAGCTAGCAGGTGGGGGTAAGTAATAATCAAAGAAAACAGTATATCCGGTAAATGCCTTACAGGTATTCCATACTTGATTGTTAAGATTCAGGAGTAGGAAAGGGGTCAAAGAGTCATTTGCTGATGTGAGGGCGTAACAGACCACTTCATCATGGCCGAATATTTTATGTTGACTTTGCAAAACCAAATTGTTAGTGAAGGACGACATCTCCCCCCTTTCTCTTTTGCGAAGTGCCGATTTAAGCCTCTTTGAGTAGAGGCAACGCCTAGCAGGACTGCCCAAAGCACAACTGAAATCAAACTGGCAAAAAGCACCTTGACAGGGTAATGACCATTGGGACTTGTTCTGTAAATGAACTGTCCGATCTTCTTGGTGCAGTTGACCATTGCGGCAGTCATTCTTGGTAACATTCCATGCATCGAAGGAATCAGTCTCTCGGGGCACAAAAGGACATCTTTTCGGCAGAAACGATATACAGTTCCTGGTTGGTCAGGATCAAACGGGTAAGCAAGGCCTTCTTCAGCACTAATGCAGGCGACAACGAGTCCACATAACAGGGTAAGTTTGATCTTCATCATAATGGCAGTTGTGCATCAAGGATTAGGATTTGTAGAACAGAAGAAGAATTACGATTTGAAACATGCAGGTATATAATAGTAGTCTAGTTTGCTACCAACTGATTCCAGTTACTCTCCCAGTTCCTCCTCGTCTTCATTGCTATCATCACCACCTCCACATTAATATCTCCAATGAAAAGAGGGCCATTGTCAGAAGGTAGACAAATGGGAATACCAAAGCGGGTAATAATCTCCTTGAGTAAAATATTTACAACAGTTTTAGCAGTAGTGCTGGAAGTGGGGTAAGCTTCCACCCATCTAGGAAAAAAAATCAACAATGAACGAAACATAATTATAGTGCTTACACTTTTGCAACTCAGTGAATTCTTTAAATATCTTCTACAGTTGGCATTAGTTCGTCAGAGGTCGACTCACCCTTGTCAGAGCTGTCAGGCTGGTTCATCATGTTAGGCACAATCATAAGATGGCCGGAGAGGCGGCTGTTGCGGCCTCATCAACAGCACGGTTACCAATAGCGACAGGGGATTGGACATTGGTACGGGAGTTCCTGAACAGGACAAAAACCCTGCATTTTTCCAGAATTGACCAAAAACATTCATAACTCTGAAAGTTTATCGGGAGTCAGTGCGAATATCAACACGAAGGCCTGTACCGAAGAAGCAGGCACTGATCAGGTCAAAAAGTTCAGCTTGTTGGGCAGGAAAGGAAATCACAAAAGAAGCTGATTCCAGGACGAATCCACGGTCATCAATTTTTGTGTCGCATGAGAAGCGAGTCATGGTCAGTAGAACTACCCTCAGTAAAAATATTGATGCCAGTGTCTGCGATAGGGGCATGGGAAAGATGTAGATGAATGTGGATGTCCTCATTGAGGAGGAGAATTCAGTCATGATCTGGAGTGGATAAGGGTGATGGGGGATGTGCAACGAAGTCGGCAGGATTAATGGTGGTACAATAGCTAAAGGTCAGCCGGGGGTTGTTGAGGAGGTAAATCTCAGAACGGTTTTGGCGAGCCCCAGTCAAATGTTGAGTTTGTAATTGTCTCAACTGGGCGATCACCGCATTGGAACTGTAGACGACAATATCCTGCTGAAGTGTAAGGATTTCTGTGGACTGTAATCTAAGATACATAGCAGTAAGGATCTGAGTACAACGGGGATATCCGAAGGCAACAGAGTCAAGTTTAGTAGATAAATAGGAAATCGGGTGGTGGCGATCTCCATGTGGTTGAGTGAGAACTGAGGAAGCACAGTCATCCAGAATCGTGCAGTAAAGTTGGAAACATCTTTCTGTCATAGAGGGGTCTTCCCAAAGCTGGGGCTTGTGACCAAGGCATGTTTAAGTTCGTAGAAGGCTTGCTATGCCTCTGAGGAGAGCTTGAAGGTACCTTCATAGGAAGTAAAGGTGGTCAACATCTGAACGAGGAGGGCAGCGTTAGGCATCCATTGCTGGCAGAATTTGACCCCTGCCCAGCCACGGGTGAACCTGTTTCACCGTTGTTGGGACTGGGAAATTGACGATAGGAGTAATACGGCTCTGCTCAAGAGAACGTGAAACAGCTGACAGTATGTAAACTAAAAAACTATACCTGGCGTTGTACAATTGAGACTTTTTCGGGAGAGACAACATAGCCCCAGCATTTCAGATAGTTGAAGAGGAGGACAACATCAGAGTGATCAGATAATTCATCTAGACTGGCAACAAGGAGGTCGGAACCATATTGGACCAGTGCAGATCCACCTGTGCGGGTGAGAGACCGCAACTGTTTCTGTAAGGCCTGAGAGAAAAGGGTTGGAGAATGTATGAAGCCCTGAGGTAGTCGAGTCCACATCAACTGCTGGCCATTAAAAGTAAAGACAAATAGGTACTGACTGTCTTCATGAAGAGGCAGAAAGAAAAATAAAAGCATGTTGCAGGTCGACAACAGTGAAACATTTAGCGTCTGATGGCACCAAGGCCAGAATATGAGCTGGATTTGGGGCCAGGGCATGATCAGGCTGTGCAACACCATTGATAGCTCTTACATCTTGAACCAGTCCATACTGGTTTGGCGTGCCAAATGTTTGGACAACTTCCTGGGGTCCCCGACTCCTTTTTTTTTTCATTTCGCAATGTATTCTTTTCAGGACCTTTTCGGGTTGGACTTGGACGATAGAGAGCGAGGGGTCGAGTCAACCACGTTTGAATGTGAGGAAAACCAAATGGAGAAAATGCTCACATCTGGCAGGCCAATTTGTCTACATTCAATAGTGGAGGACTGAAGGCTGTTACACAATTGTCTTCAATCTGTCCATACCGAATCTGAGTCACGACACCAGATGATGATCTGGACCCCCGGCAACGTCTCTCGTTTCCGCGATCTATTCATAAATACTCGCAATTGGGCTGGCTGTTAAGACTGCACTGTTTATTTTTCATACAGCCGAGTAGAGAGCGTGCAGAAACAGAGATTATATGCTTCCGTGTTCCATGGTGTAACTATACTTAAAGCTGAAAACAAATACTTTTTTTATACTTTTCTTAAAGAAGGGTACAGGCCATGATCGAACAGTACATTCAGATAATTACCAATCAATACTCGATATTGCTTTATGTGACAGTTCCTTGGTCCAATGATATTTCCTGGGAACCAACTTTGTTTTCCAACACTCAGGTCTATCTTGTATCACTAACCGAGTCATTACACCTGAACACAAAGGCCGGCTAAAACTGTCTTATCTAGCTGAGTTATTTCTGTGTTTTAAATGGCACATTGTCTGCTAATCACTACTGAAGCAGACTGTGGTTAGTCACTTGTACAGACTTAGCAGTCAGTAACTTTAAAGCCAATTTCTGAGGCTTTAGCAGAATTGTCAGTTTGCAGCCGAGAAACCATTTTGTCATGTTATTTGAACGGAGAAGTCATCTTGTTGCCACGTAGGGTTTGAAGAGCATCTGTTATATAGTTGCTCCTGACTACAACTGGTCATCTCAGCCTGTATTCAGGTGTCAGATTATCACCTGCCCCTCTGCAATAGACTCAAGAAGCTGAATGGCCTCCTCCTATCCCTCTGTAATAGGCCCGAGACATTAAATGACACAGCAACCCATGGATTATGAACGGCTGGTAAACTGTACCGAATTAAGGCCCCTCCCTTCTCAGTTAGAGAAACGCATACAACTTGAGTAAAAAGAATATCAAAGAACAAAGAAAATTTACAGCCCAGGAACAGGCCTTTCGGCCCTCCAAGCCTGAGCTGATCCAAATATACTGTCTAAACCTGTCAGTCAATTCCTACGCATCTGTATCCCTCTGCCCAAACCGACTCATGCATCTGTACCAGACGCATCTTAAATGAATCTACCGTGCCTGCCCCTACCACCTCTGCTGGCAACGCATTCCAAACGCCCACCACCCTCTGTGTACTTGCAGCATGTTCCCACTTAAACTTTCCACCTCTCACCTTGAAAGCGTGACCTCTCCTCTCGTTATTGAATCCTTCACCCTGGGAAAAAGTTGTCTCTATCTACCCTGTCTATACCCTTCATGATTTTATAAACCTCAATCAGGTCCTCCCTCAATCTCTCCTTATTTCTAATGAAAATAAACCTAACCTATTGAACTTCTCTTCATAGCCAGCTTCTTCCATACCAGGCAACATCCTCGTAATCTTTCTCTACACCCTCTCCAAAGCGTCCACATCCTTTTGGTAATGTAGTGATCAGGACTGTACACAGTAAATGCGGCTGAACCAATGTCTTGTACAATATTAACATGATTTGTCAGCTCTTATACACAATACCCCGTCCAATGAAGGCAAACAAGCTATATGCCTTTTTGACCACTCTATCCACCTGTGCAGCAACCTTCAGGGTACAATGGACCTGCACTCCCAGATCTCAACGCCCATCAACTTTTCCCAAGGCTCTTCCATTCATTGCATACTTTGCTCGAGAATTAGTCTTGGCTAAATGCATCACCACACATTTGTCTGGATTGAAATCCATCTGCCAATTTTCCGCCCAACTCTCCAGTCTATCTATATCCTCCTGTATACTCTGACAGTTCCTTATGCTTTCTGCTACTCCACGAACCTTTGTGTCACTGCAAACTTGCTGATCATGCCAACAGTGCCCTCTTCCAGATCATTTATGTATATTACCAACAACAGTGGCCCCAACACTGACCCCTGTGGAACACCTTTCTCCATTTCAAGAAACTCCTTTCAACTACTACTCTCTGTCTCCTGCTGCTCAATCAGTTCTTTATCCACCTAGCTAGAACACCCTGCAAACCATATGACTTCATTTTCTCCATTAGTCTACCATGGGGAATCTTATCAAACGCCTTAATAAAGTCCATGTAAACGACTTCAACATCCCTTCCTTCATCTATCAAATTGGTCACTTCCTCAAATAATTCTATTAAGTTGGTAAGGCACGATCTCCCCCATACAAAACCATGTTGCCTATCACTGATAAACCTATTCTTTTCTAAATATAAATAGATCCTATCCCTCAGTACCTCCTCCAGCAACTTCCCCACCACCCTCAGGCTCACTGGTCTGTGGTTACCCAGAATATCCCTATTACACTTCTTGTACAGGGGGACAACATGAGCAACCCTCCAGTCCTCTGGCACCTCACCTGTATTTAAGGATGCCACAAAGATATTTGTCAGGGCCCCAGCTATTTCCTCTTTCATCTCCCTCAGCAACATGGGATAGATCCCATCCGGTCCTGTGGTTTTGTCCACCTTAATACCCTCCAGCCTACCCAACATATCTTCGCTACTTATGTCAACGCGATCCAGACTAATCAAACGTCTGTCTCTAATCTCAACATTCATCATGCTCCTCTCCTCAGTGAACACTGATGCAAAGTAATCATTCAGAATCTCACCTATTCTCTCAGGTTCGACACACAGCCTTCCTTTGTTATCCTTTAGTGGATCAATCCTTTTTCTAGTTACCCACTTTATTCTTATATAAGAATAAAATGCTTTGGGATACTCCTTAATTCTGCTCGCTAAAGCTATTTCATGACCCCTTTTAGTCCACGTGATTCCTCAGTTAAGACTTGTCCTACTCTTCCGATATTCTTCCAGGGCCCGTTCTGTTCTTAGCTGCCTATACCTAATGTATGCTTCTCTTTTCCTCTTGGCTAGTCGTACAACTTCTGTCATCCACGGTTCACGAATCTTGCCCTTCTGATCATTTGCTTCCAACGGGACATGCCTATCCTGCACTATCTTTCAGCTATCTTTGAAAGCCTCCCACATCTGAAATGTGGACTTCCCTTCAAATAGCTATGTCCAATCCACATTTCCGAGATCCTGCCTAATTTTGGTATAATTGGCCTTGGCCCAGTTTAGTAATCTTCCCTTAGGACCACTGTCTACTTTATCTAAGAGTATTCTAAAACTTACAGAATTGTGGTCACTGTTCCCAAAGAAATCCCCCACCACAACTTCTACCACCTGGCCTGGCTCGTTCCCCAGTACCTTGTCCAATATGGCTCCTTCCCTCGTCGGACTATTGACAAACTGCTCTAGAAAACTCTCCTGGACGCTTCTTTCAGATTCTACCCCATCCACACCTCTGATGTTAAGTGTATCCCAGTCAATATTGGGAAAATTAAAGTCTCCCATCACCACTTCCCTTTTGCCTCTACATCTTTCCATAATCTGTTGACCTATTTGTTCTTCTAACTCACGCTCACTGTTGGGAGGCCTGTAATACAGCCCCAACAGTGTGACTGCACCCTTCTTATTTCTCAGCTCCACCCATAATGCCTCACTACCCAAGATCTCCATAGTGTGCTCCTTTAGCACAGCCGTGATATCGTCCTTGATCAACAATGCAACTCCACCACTAACCCCCCGTTTTACTTCCCTCCCTGTCCTGTCTGAAGCGTCTATATCCTGGACCATTTAATTCCCAATCAGCAGCCCTTCCTGCAGCTAAGTCTCTGTGATTGCAATAACGTCATACTCCCAGGAACCAACCCAAGCCCTAAATTCATCTGTTTTACACACTATGCTCCTCGCATTAAAGTAAAGGAATTTCATGCCACCAGTTTTTTGCGCTCATCTGCTCTCTGCCTACTCTTCCTTTTATTAATGCTCTCTTCATAAATTAGATTAGATTAGATTAGATTACTTACAGTGTGGAAACAGGCCCTTCAGCCTAACAAGTCCACACCGCCCCGCAATCCACCCATACCCCTACATTTACGCCTTACCTAACACTACGGACAATTTAGCATGGGAGGAAACCGGTGCACCCGGAGGAAACCCACGTAAACACGGGGAGAACGTGCAAACTCCACACAGTCAGTCGCCTGAGGCGGGAACTGAACCCGGGTCTCCGGCGCTGTGAGGCAGCAGTGCTAACCACTGTGCCACCGTGCCGCCCACACGGTCTCCACTCTAAACCTCACTTCCTCCTTGCTTTCTCTTCTGGTTCCCAGCCCCATGCAACATTAGTTTAAAAACTCCCCAACAGTAGTAGCAAAACCTCCCTCAAGGACATTGTTTTCGGTCTAGTTCAGATGTAGACCGTCCATTTTGTAATGGTCCCACCTTCCCCAGAACTGGTCCCATTGTCCAACAAATCTAAACCCCTCCCTCTTACACCATCTCTCAACTCACGTGTTCATCCTGCCTTATTTTTTTCATTTCTACGCTGGCTAGCACGTGGCACTGGCAGTCATCCCGAGGTCACTACCTTTGAATTTCTTCTCTTGAACTTCTCTCCGAGCTCCCTGAATTCTTCTTTCAGGACATCATCTCATTTCCTACTTATATCGTTGGTGCCTATATGCACCAAGATAACGAGCTGTTCACCCTCCACTTTTAGAATGCCCTGCAGCCAATCGGTGACATCCCTGACCCGAGCATTTGGGAGGCAACATACCATCCAGAAGTCCCATTTTCGTCCACAGAACCGCCTATCTACTCCCCTCACAATAGAATCCCCTATGACTATGGCCCTACAAGTCTTTTTCCCGTCCTTCTGAACAGCAGTGCCCACCGCAGTGCCATGATCCTGGCAACTGCTGCCCTCCCCTGGTGAGCCATTTCCCCCAACAGTATCCAAAACGGTATACCTGTTTTGGAGGGAGATGACCGCAGCAGACACCTGCACTGCCTTCCTAGTTTTTTTCTGTCTTTTGGTCACCCATTCACTGTCTCCCTCAGCAACTCTAACTGCAGTGTGACCAGATCACTAAATGTGCTCTCCACGACCTCCTCAGCATCGCTAATGCTCCACAGTGTGTCCATCCGCAGCTCCAGAGCCATCATGTGGTCAAACAAGAGCTGCACACTTCTTACAAGTAGAAGAGTCAGGAATGTCAGACACGTGCTTAAGCCCCTACATCAAGCAACAGGCCCATGACACGGGTCTGAGGTCCTTCATTGTAAGGTTAGCTTTATATGAACTAACTAAACCCAAACAATGCACTTAAATATATGAAAAAGAAATATAAAGAGAAAATAAAAGCCTTACCCTCCTGAGTCTTCTCCTTCCGGTTTGAGGAGGGTGGGGGGGAGGGTTCTACTACACATGTAGTATCTCGGGTTTAGCCACTGCCCAAATATAAATTAAGCCCTTACCTTCACGGCAGCCCTCGCTTCACTCCTCCATCTCTCCTCGTCGCTCTGTCTGAGTGTTCAGACGTGTGTTTTTTTCTCATCCTTTAATTCGAAAAGCAGAGGAGTTACTAACTCATCAAGAAGAATCTTCCATTTCAACTGTGATGCCAACTTAAGGATGAATATGGGTGCTTTATGATCCTTAAAGCTTTAATACATGGAGGTATGTATGGGAATTTGAATGTTTGCTGCCCGCAGCACATTCCCTCAGATTTGTAACAGATGCGCTTTCCAGGTTGATGGCCCTGGGGACACGTCATACAGTAACAGGGGGAAACTGAAACCGACTTATTAACCCCGAAGTGGCAGGATGCCTCGGGGTCTTGCGGATATGTTCCCGCAATCCAGGCAGTTGGTGGACCTGAACAGGGAGCTGGGGTTGGTGGGTGTGTGGAATTGTCCCCACCCTGAGGAGAGGGACTTCACCTTTTTCTCTCAGCCACGTAAGTGCTGTACGAGGATTGGCATTTATTTCCCCTGTTGACCTTTTTAAATTCGGTGCAGTTCTGCAGAAGATAGCCATTTCTGATCATGCAGCAGTGTGCATGGAGGTTAAGGTCAGTGGCGATGGGACAGACTCACGGCACTGGCGCATGGCTCCTTTTTTTCTGAAGGATATCAAGTTTATTGAGTATTTTTGGGGAAATTAAAACATTTAAAAAGTTTTGCGACATTAATTTGTGTATGGCCAGTATTCCATCAGTGCTCTCAGAGACGGCCAAGGCCTAAGCGAGGAGTTTGATTATTTCTTACTTGGCGACCCAGAAGCAGCAGAAGGCAGAGCAGCTGCGTATGCTCGAGGGGGTTCAATTCCCGCCTCAGGCGACTGACTGTGTGGAGTTTGCACATTCTCCCCGTGTCTGCGTGGGTTTCCTCCGGGTGCTCCGGTTTCCTCCCACACTCCAAAGATGTGCAAGTCAGGTGAATTGGCCATGCTAAATTGCCCGTAGTGTTAGGTAAAAGGGGTAAATGTAGGGGTATGGGTGGGTTACGCTTCGGCGGGTCGGTGTGGACTTGTTGGGCCGAAGGGCCTGTTTCCACACTGTAAGTAATCTAATCTAATCTAATCTAAGTCAACGCTTAAACAAAATCAGACTCGTATCCAATACCAAGATTCACAGACTGCATAAGTAAAGTTTGAAAAGCAACACACATCACAAATTTGGACTTACTGCATAGTTATTGGTGGGCAACTTTATCAGAGAAAGTGAAAGAAATTTCTGCTTTTTTAATCTTAAAAGGGTTACATCGATTGAAATTAATGCTCTTTGGAATGAATAGTGCACTAGCCACATTCCAAGACTCATGAACAGAGTTGTGCCCAGATTAACAAATTGTGCAGTTTATCTGTTAGATGCAGTGATCTTTAGCAAGTCATGGAAAGATCACATGTTACAGTTGGCAGAGCTCGTTAAATGATTACAAGAAGGAAAACTGGCAATAAATGTAAATAAAACAGAATTCACGAAGGCAGAGGTGACGTTCTTGGGACATTACATTGGACAGGGAAGGTTGACCCCATTGAACACAAAGGTTTTGAGATATTTCCACAACCATCCTCGAAGAAAGAGGAGCTTCGATTTTTGGGACTGAGAGGATTCCATTGGAAGTTTGTTCCAAACTTCAGCAGCGTCGTGGAACCGCTGATGGATTTACTAAAAACGGACACATCATTTTGGTGTATAGAACAATTCCAGCAGGCATTTTAAAATTCAAAAGCAGCATTAACTACTGCACCAGTTTTGGCTAAACCAAATGTTTTGAAAACGTTCAAAATTGCGATTTCTGCTAGCGATATAGGGGTTGGAGATGTAATGATGCAGGAACATGAGACTGGTTGTGGTTCTGTTCGCTGAGCTGGGAATTTGTGTTGCAGACGTTTCGTCCCCTGTCTAGGTGACATCCTCAGTGCTTGGGAGCCTCCTGTGAAGCGCTTCTGTGATGTTTTCTCCGGCATTTATAGTGGTTTGTCTCTGCTGCTTCCGGTTGTCATTTCCAGCTGTCCGCTGCAGTAGCCAGCATATTGGGTCCAGGTCAATGTGTTTGTTGATAGAATCTGTGGATGAGTGCTATGCCTCTAGGAATTCCCTGGCTGTTCTCTGTTTGGCTTGTCCTATAATAGTAGTGTTACCCCAGTCGAACTCATGTTGCTTGTCATCTGCGTGAGTGGCTACTAAGGATAGCTGGTCATGTCATTTCGTGGCGAGTTGGTGTTCATGGATACGGATCATTTTCTGTATTCCAGTTGATCCTAGGTAGTGTTTTGTGTAGTCCTTGCATGGAATTTTGTACACTATGCTGGTTTTGCTCATGCTGGGTATCGGGTCCTTTGTCCTGGTGAGTTGTTGTCTGAGAGAGTCTCTTGGTTTATGTGCTGTTATGAGTCCTAGTGCTCGTAGTAGTCTGGTTGTCAGTTCAGAAATGTTCTTGATGTATGGTAATATGGCTAGTCCTTTGGGGTGTGGCATGTCCTCATTCCGTTGTCTTTCCCTTAGGTAACTGTTGATGAAATTGCCATTTTTGGCGAATACGTTGTAGAGGTGTTCTTCTTCCTCTTTTTGCAGTTGTGGTGTGTTGCAGTGTGTGGTGGCCCTTTTGAACAGTGTCTTGATGCAACTTCTTTTGTGTGTGTTGTGGTGGTTGCTTTTGTCGTTCAGGACTGTGTGTGTGGCTTTCCTGTATACCTTTGTGGTGAATTCTCCGTTCGGTGTTCTCTGTACCATCACGTCTAGGAATGGGAGTTGGTTGTCCTTTTCTTCCTCTCTAGTGAATATGATAATGGAATGGCCAATTGGTTACCTGTGAAAAAAAAACTGAACACCCGCCAGAAACAAAATGCTCCACTATTGATAAAGGATTATTGAGTTGGGCAATGGCCTGACAATACTTGGCTGTTTATGTGACAAACGGGTTGTCGGAGATGAATGTATAAAAATACAATCCTTTTGCATTTTTTGAAAGATTTAAAGATTAAAATATGAGAATATTTCATTGGAGTCTGATGTTACCGACTTTTAACTGCCAAAATATACAAATTGTGGGCCGTAAAGTTGTGATAGCAGATGTGTTATCACAGATTTAAAGGAAAAAGTGCAGATTAGATTTGACTTATTCCAATGTTACATTGCTGTGCAGAATTAATATGAAAGGTATAAATTAGATTAATCACTTTTGCATTTCGTAGTTTTGGAATTCAGAATTACAGAAAAAGAAATGAAGCCATCTTTTCATTCTGATGCTTCATTATTTTTCTTGAAAAGGGCGGGGGTGGGGGGTGGTGTTATACAGCTGAAAGCATGTGTGGTCACTTTAAGAAAGAACTGATTTTGCTGAATATAGTGTACAGCCAGAGTTGCCAACTAATGGTAAGGCTTTTCCACATGTAACAATTAGTTTAAATAATGCCCAGGATACCAGAAGAGAATGGAATTTGAAGATCATCGTTTTGATGCGTGGAAACCAATCAAATTATGAGAAATTAATGTGCCATGGTGAGTATATACGCCTGGCACTTCGAACACTAGACAGAGAGGAACTGCTTTTGAGCCGGAGAGGTAACTGGCCATCTAAAACACTCTCTATCAAAGATACCTTTTCATGTAAAACCTAGTTGCAGTTTAAAAAAAAGGAAGATGACCCATGGATATCAGCAGCTGGAAGAGTAAGACAGCGGAGGAGACAGAGACTGTGTAGTCTTGAGATTAATTGAATGTAATGTTTAATATGTGGGCTATAGGAACAGCATTTTTTTTTGAGTTGGAGTCAGATAGTCAGCAGTTTACAAAACGAAGTCTTGTATTTGTGAATAGTTGCTGTTAGCAATCACTGTTAAAGTTAAGAGACTAAATTGTCATATTTCTTTAAAGTGTGGATTGTTGGAGTCTTAGTCACTCATATTTTAACAAATTACGTGGCAAAGTGAGCTTTTCTGGGTGTTTGCTTTAATTAACAGAGGGGTTCGACCTCCGCGTCGTAAATGTCCATCGACACTAACCCCATTTCCTTGCACTTGGTCAATATCCTTCGAGTCCTTTCCTATCCATATATTTGTCCGAATACCTTTTAAATGTTGTTAATGTATCCCCCTCAAACCCATCCGCTAAAAGCTCTTTACATCTGCGTACCAGCCCCTGTGTAGAAAAGTTGCCCCTCAGGTTCCCTTTACTCCTTCCATCTAAACTTAAACTGATGCCTCGTCCTTGATTCTTCAAACCTTGGAAAAAGATTATGAGCATTCACCATATCTATGCCCCTCATGATCTTATATAGCTCTATAAGTTCCCCATTCAGTCTCCTCGGCTCTAAAGAACAAGTCCTAGAATGTCCAAACTCTCCCTTTCACTCAGACCATTGGGTTGTGGCAACATCCTTGTATATTTCTTCTGCATTCTTTCTAGTTTAATAACATCCTTCCTCTAACAAAGTGACAAAAAACTGAACACTATACTTCAAGTGCGACCTCGCCAATAGAATAAGAATACAGCGCAGTACAGGCCCTTTGGCCCTCGATGTTGCGCCGATCCAAGCCCACCTAACCTACACTAGCCCACCACCCTCCATAATGCCCGTTTAAATGCCCATAAGGAAGGAGAGTCCACCACTGCTACTGGCAGGGCATTCCATGAACTCACGAATCGCTGAGTAAAGAACCTACCCCTAACATCTTTCTTTACCTACCACCCCTTAATTTTAAGCTATGCCCCCTCGTAATAGTGGAAAAAGGTTCTCATGGTCAACCCTATCTAAACCCCTAATCATCTTGTACACCTCTATCAAGTCACCCCTAAACCTTCTTTTCTCCAATGAAAACAACCCCAAGTGCCTCAGCCCTGCCTCATACGATCTCTCTACCATACCAGGCAACATCCTGGTAAACCACGGTGAGAAAGTTAGAAAAATTAGGCGAGATGTCTAGTCAGGGCTTTCTTGATGACAAGAGGGAAAAGTCCCAATTCCTAACGCACAGCAAGACCAGATATTCTCCAGCGAGTGGTGAGAGATCTACTTGCATGGATTATTGCTCGCTATCGCCCTCATTATTACCTCAACTCTCCTCATCAATGTGTAGGTTCCCATTCTCCCATCCACTGGATAGAAATGAGACATTGAGAATTCCCAACAGGAAAGGCACAGTGGCCACCTGGCAAAACCAGCTCACCTCTCGCTCCTCTGCACCTCCATCTTGGTCACACTGTGCCAATGTCTCAGGATACTGAGTCAGCAACTGGCTGCACCACACATCCATAGACATTGGCATCAGACATGTACCAGTCTCATTACATCATCATGGCATGTCTCCAATTAACTTACAATAAGCTGCTACCCTTCAGCAGCCAACGCTGCCGCGAGATACTTTGTGTATGGGCCAGGCACCCAGCTCATGGATTAGACCAGGCTGTGTCTCAGAGCTCCTCGTTTACTCTCTTAGAGCTGACTCCCTTCCTGTCTGCTGCCATGCTCTCAGCACCTTAGATTCAGAAGTAGTTTTCTGATCAGGAAAAGGATCATCTCAGCAAAGTCACCATTGACCTGCCTGCCCAGTCTCTCCCTATGCCTATAACAGACATGTTTTAGAGTCTGACTGTATCAGTGTGTACAGGGGGAGACTGTAGCAGTGTGTACAGGGGGAGACTGTATCAGTGTGTACAGGGGGAGACTGTAGCAGTGTGTACAGGGGGAGACTGTATCAGTGTGTACAGGGGGAGACTGTAGCAGTGTGTACAGGGGGAGACTGTATCAGTGTGTACAGGGGGAGACTGTAGCAGTGTGTACAGGGGGAGACTGTATCAGTGTGTACAGGGGGAGACTGTAGCAGTGTGTACAGGGGGAGACTGTATCAGTGTGTACAGGGGGAGACTGTAGCAGTGTGTACAGGGGGAGACTGTATCAGTGTGTACAGGGGGAGACTGTAGCAGTGTGTACAGGGGGAGACTGTATCAGTGTGTACAGGGGGAGACTGTAGCAGTGTGTACAGGGGGAGACTGTATCAGTGTGTACAGGG
>NW_025215117.1:0-11330 GCF_004010195.1 Chiloscyllium plagiosum | reverse complement strand
CTGAGGTTCCAACCTAGCTCCCTGAAAGCCTGCCTAACATCCTCAGCGCTCCTCCTACCTATGTCATTGGTGCGAATGTGGACCACGACTTCGGGCTACTCCCCCTCCCCCTTAAGGACCCGGAAAACACGATCAGAGACGTCACGTACCCTTGCACCTGGGAGGCAACATACCAAATGTGAGTATCTCTCGCCCCCACAAAACCGCCTATCTGTGCCCGAACTATCGAGTCCCCATTTACTATTGCTCTGCTCTTCTCCACCCTTACCTTCTGAGTAACGGGGACAGGCTCCGTGCAGGAGGCCTGAGCCCCATTACTTACCCCTGGTATGTCGTCCCTCCCACAAGTATCCAAAACGGTATACTTGTTCTTGAGGGGAACAGCCGCAGGGGGTCCCTGCACTGGCTGCTTCCTCCCAGTCCCCCTCACTGTCACCCATCTGTCTGCAATCTTTGGAGTTACTACTTCCCTTATGCTCCTATCTATGACCCCCTCTGCCTTCCGAATGATCCTAAGTTCATCCAACTCCAGCTCCAGTTCCCTAACACGATCTTGGAGGAGCTGGAGATGGGTGCACTCCTTACAATGTCTTGTTTATCGCAACATAACTTCCCAACTTCCATACTCAATGCCCTGACTGATGAAGGCCAGTGTGCCAAATGCCTTCTGTCTACCCGTGACTCCACTTTCAGAGAACCGTGAACCTGAACTTCAATGTCTCTCTGTCCACTACCCCTCTTTACGCCCTACCATTCAACGTGAAGCACCTACCTTAATTTGAATTTCCAAAATGCAAGGCCTCACACCTATCTATGTTAAACTCCATTTGCCAGTTCTGGGCCCACTTCCCCAGTTGATCAGGGTCTTGCTGCATTTTTTGATCACCTTCTTCACTGTCCACGATACTGAATTTTTTAGTGTCTACTGCAAATTTAATCATCATGCTTGTTACAATCTCATTCCAATCATTGATAAGAGATAACAAACAGTAATGGGCCCTGCACTAATCCCTGAGATTCTCCACGAGTTCACTAATATCCTTCAGGTAAGGAAAATTCCATCCTTTATATGGTCTGACCTCCATGTGACGCCAGATCCACAACAATGTGCTTGACCCTTACCTGCCCTGTGGGCAATTAAGATGGGCAATAAATACTGCCTTCCCAGCAATGCCGTCATCCAGAAAATGAATAAAAAATCGTTACAGGCTTCCAGTCCTACAAGCATTCTTCCACTATTAATCTCTCCTTCCTAACATCAAGCCAATTGTGTATCCAATTTGGCTGCTCCCCCTGCATGCTATGCGATCGAATCTTCCAAAGCAGCCTATCATGTGGAACCTAATCAAAGGTCTTACTGAAATGTATACAGACTACGTCTACTGCTCTCTATGGCTACTGATTCAAAAATCTAAGTAAAGCCATGTTCCTACAATTATGAATCCTTGCCGAGAGAGTATTTGAGACAATCTCTACAGATTTGATCTCCTTTGTAAGCAATAATCTCCTTACCACAGACAAAGATGTTTGTATCATGAAATGAGAGGGAAGAAACTGAGTGTTCAATCTGTAGAGCTATGAGAGAATAGAAATAATTTACTGAAACTTGAGGATTGGTTGCGTTCACTTATTTCCATAAAAACCATTGATAGGGTGAGAAATACCATACTTTACCCCAGGTTTGATTGGTTTGGTTTATTGTCATGTGTACATCAGTACATGGAAACACGTTATTTATGAGCAGTGGAGGCAGATCATAGTAAGCATGGCCAGACAGATCATAGGGTGGAGATAGATTTGTACAAAGTAAGGCATACAGGTTACACAGCACAGGCCGTGCACTAGACAAGATCAACATGACCAAGGTCAGCATTATTTGAACTTAGAGAGTCCATTCATCAGTCCAATATGGCTTTCCTAATTGTTTCTAAGCCTTAATTAACTCCCCTCACATTAATAAGCAGTTAGTGTGTGACACTGCACTGAACATCATGTTGTTCACAATGCTCAACAGCAGCCACAATACCTTCCTTCTGAAACAGGTAGCCATTCCCACCAGCTTCTGCACTCCATAGAGAACACCAGGCTGTCTTCTCGGAGATGGAAGGTGCCTCCTTGAGATTTCACACAAAGCATTTCGCTTCCCTCCTCACTGCAAAAAAACTATGTTCAAGTCCCACGTACGTATCATCTAAAACGGAGCCAACAGGAACAATATGGAGCAGTCTGTGCATCCTCTGCTCCACTTGTTCATCATGTTAGAGCATTAATCAGGAGACAGTGAGGACTGCCCATGCTGGAAATCAGAATCGGGAGTGTGGTGCTGGAAAAGCACAGCAGGTCAGGCAGCATCCGAGGGGCAGGAGAATCAATGTTTCAGGCATAAGCTTTTCATCAGGAATCAGCATTGATTGCCTCATTTTGTTCCTGTGCAAGAACGTTGAGGGGCTGAATGGTCTCCTCCTGTTATCCCTGTGTAAGTGACTCGAGGGTCTGAATGGTCTCCTCCTATACCTGTGTAAGTGACTCAAGGGGCTGAATAGCCTCCTCCTGTTTTTGTGTAAGTGACTCAAGGGGACGAATGGCCTCCTCCTGTTCCTGTATAGGCCACATTGATTATAGCTAAAAGATACTGCTTAAGGCTGCTTCAGGAGCTGACGGGGGAACATTGTTGTGAACATTGAATAATCTTCAGGAAACACCCCCTCTTCTGACCTTATGATGGGGGAATGACATTGATGAAGCAGCCAAAGATATTTGTGAAGAGGAAGCTAACCTGAGGATCTTCCACAGAGATAATGGGACTGAGATAATGGGCATCCACACACCACAAACACCTTCCATTTTACTGTGATTGACTCTGACCAGTGGGGAGTTTATGCTGATTCCCAAACAAATCCAATTGTGTTTAACTCCTTGACGTCAGCCTCAGTCAAGCACTGCCTTGATATCAGGGCCAGTCACTGTTACCTGAAACTTTGTGTTCACATCATATGTTCATAGCAACAGGTCATAGTATAGGAGCAGGGAGTGCTTATTTCAAGCAGAGGGTATTAAATGTCAGCAATTTGCTTTTCCATCATGTTAGGAGAGCTAGACGAAAAAGTATTTAAAGAAGGGGTAGATGGATTTGACCTGACAGAGAGTTAAGGGCTATGAAGATTTGGACATTGAAGAGGATTTCAGACCTAGAGCAGATCCGCCATGATCTTAGTGAAGGGCAAGGCAGGCTCGAGGGGTATGAGCGTCCTGCCCCTGCTTCTAATGTTCTCACATTCTGTTAATGGAAGGTTAGTAGGTGCTATTTTCCTGGAAGGTCGGTTATTGAATGTTGCAGTCATGGATGTGAGCCATCCCTGGGTGAGGTATGGGAGCTGTTTACACAGTTAAGCTGAGTCTACAATATGACTAACAAATGAAGCACAATTTGCAGAGAGGGGAAGATCTGTAAAGAGAGGTGAGGGGCCTCTTTCATACCCAGCCTGGGTTTTCAAATTACATTTCCCAAATCACTTCAAACCGTGTGTGACAATACTGAGGGGCTTCCCTGTTTCTGTGCACCAGGTGATACCAGTCAGTGGACTCCAACTGTTCCTGTCTAGCAGGTATGAGGGGCTGAATGGAACACAGAAACATGGGACTGAGGAGCAGGAGTGGGTCATTAGAGACTTTGACCCTTCTTCACCAGGCACTAAGATTGTGGCTGATCAGGTTGTGGTTCCAGCTCCACTTTCCTGTCTGTATCCTACTATCCGTGACACAATTCCCTGTCAAGTGTTTAACTAACTCATTGTGAACATAGAGGCACGATAAACTTCCAGTGAAGAGAATTCTGATTTGAAGGGTCATTTCAGAATTTATCCACATCCCTCTTATAGAATCAGAGAACCATGCAGCATGGTAACAGACCCGTTAGTCCAATTTGTCCACTCGGACCAGATAACCAAATCTGATCTAGTCCCATTTGCCAGCATGTGGCCAGTAGCCCTCGTCTTTCAGTCACTTTTTAAATGTGCAATTGTACAGCTTTCACCATTTCCTCTGACAGAATTTTCTGTACACACATCACTCTCTGCATGAAACATTTACCCCTAAGATCCCTTTTAAATTATTCCCCTCTCGCCTTCTACCTACGCCCTCTTGTTTTGGACTCCTTATCCTGGAAAACAGAATGTGACTATTCAGACTATTCATGCACACATTTTTTTAGCTTGCACACATTGTTGTGATGAGAAACAATGAGGGAGAGAGAGAGTGCAGTATAGACCACTCCATCTCGGGCCGATCATATTTTCTTCCTCTCTGAGTTGAGTCACACAATAATATCATCCTCGCCCAAATTGGACCATGTGAGGTTTCCTTGAACATTGTCCAAACTATGTCTCCATCACATTCCCTGCTCCATTTAGGTACATCGTTGCTGTTTTTTTCCTTAGCAGAAAGTAGTCAAGTTGAAATATGTTTATATATGCTTGCATCACTTAAATATGTTTAATTGTTTATGCATGTTAAAATCTTATTTTTTAACAAATGGAGAAATTGCTGCAAAATCTCAGCAGGTCTGTCAGCATCCAGATGCCTTTCAAATGTTGTAATTGGATCAGCCTCCACCACTTCCTCTGATAGCTCATTCCTCTGCGTGAAATAGTGCCGCTTCGGCCTCTTACAAATCTTTCCCCCCTCACTTTCAACCAATGGCCTCAATGTTTGGACACCCCTACCCTGTGAAGAAAGCTTGACTACTCACCCTATCCATGGCTTTTATGATTTTATAAACCGCTACTGCTGCGAAATGTAATTCCAACCAACACGAATTGCTGTGCTGTCAATCTTCCCTAGGCCTCAATTCTGAAATTCAATACTGACACCTCTTCCTTCTCCATCAAGACACAATTCTAACACCATTTTCATCAATTTGTCGAGACATATTATTAAGCATCTCTGTGGGATTTGTACTGGAAACTTTGTGCCCGGAGATAGAGACACGAGCACCAATCAGGAATAGTCCCTCAAGTTGCAACATGATTCCTATGTGTGTCTGTTCATCAGCCTGTTCTCATACACTGTGACACACCTCCACAACAGGCAGGATCTGAATCCAGACCGTTTGATCTAGAGCTAGGGACTCTGCCACAAAGGTTTGCGATTTGGAATCAAATCCAGGGTTCTGGCTCAGAGGCACGGGTACTACCCATGCCACAAGATCTAAACTATGCCCAGACTTTGGGTCACATTTTAAGTGCCAGCTTTCAGCTCAGTATGGATTTCTTAAAATCTGGTTAACATTACTGAACTACTCAAAATGTTTTTCATTGTTAAACAAATGGAAGGCATTTGGCTCAATTGTGAGATGTTGAGTTCACGTACTGTGCCATCGAAATAAGCCATAAACAACGTTAATTGCTATTATCTGCAGTCTGAAATATTTGGGCAATAAATCCTGCAGACATACTCTGCACAATGAAGGGTCTCAAATAGATATTTATTACTAAACACCAAAGACAAAGAAAGACCCCAAAACACCGGTGTTTCTGGCCCCAAAACACCGATCAGTATTACCCACCAATAACGTGTGTGACTGACCTCTTCCGAAAACCATGATTACTGTCCAGCCTCTCATCCCCACTGACTGTGTCTGCAATCTGTCCATCCTCTTCCAAACCGCACAAGGCAAACCAAGCCCAGGGTCTTCGTGAAAATCAAGACCGGAGTGTGCAGGCCTCCTGGAGAGCAGATGCGTATTTTGAAATTGAAGGGGAGAGTGAGGAGGCAGTAATGTCACACACTGGGCTGAGGAGTGTCAGATGGAGTTTAATTTGGATTAATGTGACGTATTGGATTTCGTAAATCAAAGAAGAGGAGGACCTATACAATTAAAAGTGTGGTCTTAGTCAGTGTTGTAGAACAGAGATCTAGGCCATCAGGTATAGTTCATTAAAATTTGCATCTCATACAGTGTGGTTAAAAAGGTGTTCAGTACCCTTGTCTTCATTGGTCAGACCATTGAATATCGAAATTTGGACGTCAGTGTTGAGGTTGTACAGGTCATTGGCGAGACCTCTTCTGGATTACTGTGTCCAGTCTAATCATCCTGCCAGCACATTCGATATACGCACCACCCTCTGAGTAAAAACGTTGCTCGTGAGGTCACATGTAAACTTTTCCCCATTCACTTTAAAACTATGTCCTCTAGTTTTGGTCTCCACTACCCTCAGAAAATACCTTGACTATTCACTTTGATATTATTGACCTTGATATTATTAATCTGGCCATGGTTGAGAAGAGATTAACCGGGATGTTGCTGGGAATGGATGGACTGACCGATAAGAAGAAGCTGGATATGCTGGGACTTTTTTCACTGGAGGGAATGAGATTGAGTGGTTGATGTTACAGAGATTTATAAAGTCATGAGAGATACAGAAAAGCTGAAGGGCCGATGTCTTTTCCCTAGAGTGAGGGATTCAAAACTGAGGGATATTTTACGTTGAGAGGAGAAAGGTTTATAAAAGTCATGAGAGGTAATTATTTTAGACAGATGCTGGCTTATGTGTGGAATGAACTTCCCGCGGAAGTGGTGAAAGCAGGGACAGTTACATTGTTTAAAGGACATTTAGATCAGTACGTAGATTTTAAAAATCAATTTGGATGATGTTGTGAGTACTTGTCCTCTCCCTCTCCTTCTCTGATCGCTTCCTGTTAGTTTTCACCCTCTGCCGATACCTGTGCAGTGGCATGAGGAGGCCAGCAGAGGGTGGCATTGCATCACTTTAAGCACCACATAGAATGCCAGACCTGCCCCTCAAGGAGACACACAGATACACACATAGCAATTGCTAGGACACGGCGGGAAGCTCATCTGGTAATTTAACCTAAACACCAAGAAAAGCTCAATTTGCCTCATAAACTGTTAAATTGTGAGTGACAGAGAACTCCCAAATTCCACTGTTTAAATAAAAACATCAATTTATTTTATATCTCTGAAAGTGAACATTTTAATCAACTATTCACAACTCTGAGACCACCAATCTCTTACCTGCCTATTACACGATTCCAGCTCTATAACGATATACACTTTTCTGGGAAGAGAATGTCCTCCTCTGTACTAGCCCACCCACCAGGACCTCTGTGCCCTTGTTGACAAACCGTAGTGTAATTGCCCCTTATCTGCCATGCTTAGGGTAAACAGTGCAGGGCAGCTCCGAACTGAGAAAGCTCAACCGCGTGCCCATTGGTCTTTTAAAGATGGCCCCAGTGCCAGGGATCATGGAATATCCAGGGACATCCGAGCAATGGTGAGTAATCCAGCCATGATGGGTGGGAGAATCGGGCTGGCATTGAATGAGAGGGACACCATGGGATGGGCTGGGTAGTTAATAAGGTGAGTCCGATACGATAGCACCAGAAAACTAGCTCAGCCTCGTGCATACAATCCCTCTGTCACACTCAAGGAAAATCAAACATAGATAAATTGTTAGAATCTGCCCATTGAGTCGTAGATTCTGTTGAAACCAATTCCAGTTACAAAGATGCAGAACAATTGCTCATCTGACCTTATTCGAATAACCCTTTTTTCCCATATTTCCTGGGAAGACAGGCTCATGTTACAGGATGCTATCCAAGTGTCTACATTTCAGGATTCTGAAACCTGAGAAGACATCCTTCCATAACACTGTCTCTCAGTCTCCCCGTCTCTGTCTATTTCCCAAACCCCTCCCATGTGGTGATATTTAAGCTGATTCCCCTGCCATCTCTCTCTGGCAGTGATGTTCACACCCACAGCACCCCCTTGTCATGGCACAATGTAGACATGGAGCTGTAAATGGGTGGGAGCTGTATATCCTGTCACTACAAGCATGGGCTGCAAGTTTCCCCACGCTGGGCAGGGAGCTAACACAGTGTTACTGAGCAATGCACTGGACTAGTGTACACATTTCTACATGCTGGGAGGGTAACTGCTCCTGGTTTACAGATCAATGCATTGGGGCGGTGTACACAGTCCTATATAATAGGAGGGTAACTGCTCCTGGTTTACAGATCAATGCACTGGGGTGGTTTACACCGTCCTACATAATGGGACGGTAACTGCTCCTGGTTTACAAATCAATGCACTGGGGTGGTGTCCACTATCCTACATGCTGGGAGAGCTACTGCTCCTGGTTTACAGATTAATTCACCAGTGATCACTGCACAACTCGCAGTGCTGGACAGACTATCTGGTTGATGTAGTCTGTGGCCTCCCCATGCTGGATGGATATTTGTTTCAGGTTCACACATTTGTGCACTGCTGTGGTCTGCACAGCTCCCCGTGCTGGACAGGTTTCCAGTCCGGGTTTACAGATCAATGCACTGCTGCTATCTGCACAGTTACCGGTGCTGGATAGATATCTAGTCTGGGTTTGTAGGTCATTGCACTGCTGTGGTCTACACAGTTCCCAGTGATTGACAGATATCTTATCCTGGTTTATAGATCATTGCACGGGTGTGGTCTGCTTTGCTTCCCATGCTGAATACTTGCTGGAGGAACACAGCAATCCAGGCAGCATCAGGAGGTGTAGAACTTGATGTTTCAGGCGTAGCCCTCCTTCAGGACTCTAACAGAACAGGTACACCCGAAATGTCGAATTCTCCACCACCTGATACTGTCTGGCTTACTGTGTTCTCCCAGCTTCCTGCCTGTCTACTTTGGATTCCAGCATCTGCAGCTTTTCTGTCTCTATCCTGGACAGATGTCCAGTCTGCGTCTGAAGATAAGTGCTTTGACCTGATCTGTGCAGTGTTTCACTCTGGACAGGTTGCCAGATTGTATTGACCAGTTTAATGGATGAATCAGCACAGTGTTCCACTCTGGACAGATTGCTGGGTAGTACTGAGCAGTACACAGGCCTGGTCTACACAGTGTTCCACATATCTCCTCTGGGTTTATGGTGTCAGGGCTGGTTCTGTGAGGTGGATTGAGAATGTGGTTTATCTAACCATTTCAGCTGATCTGGTAATGTCTTTAGTTCCCATTCCTGTGATTGGACCCTCCGTCTCTCACCCCATTAATGTTACAGTGTGCCCAGGCACAGCACATCATGTTGTTGGGCTGGGTAGGGGGGAAAGGTGATGGACAGGTCAAGGAGCTCCCCGGAACGTTCTGTCCCCGACATTCTATAACTGCCATTCCCCGGAACGTTCTGTCCCCGACATTCTATAACTGACATTCCCCGGAACGTTCTGTCCCTGACATCGTTTGTGAACGGGCGGACGTCAGTGAATTGAACAAATGATAAGATCCCGAGGGAAGAGATCCCGTTCCAGGGAGAAGGAGACACTGTTCCGAAGGCCCCTCAGGCAGTTAAAGGGGTGAATACGTTTTCCCTGCGTTTACATTTCTTCACGACACAGGATCGACCACAATTTAGACCAAAATACAGGAATTCCCAAACTCTGTTTGTCTTCAGGAAACTGGGAGAGAATCCTTCAGGACAGCACCGTTTCCACCCTCCGTATTAGGAACTGGGAAGGAGTGACCTGTGTCTGCTCTCGAGTGATCGAGTGTGTGGGAATGTTCTAGAAACCATGTGTCTTTATGGATGTGTCTCTGTGTGTTTGGGGAGGGAGGGTTTCTTGTGGTTTATGTCACATTTTTGTCAGTAATTCAGACCTTCCCAGTTGTTATTCCACTCCAATTATTTTAATAAATCCCTGAATACAGGGACACATTTGAAAATCTCACTGGGTCCCCAATCAAACGGGTCCCTTTGCCTCCAGGCTGATGGATAATGGATTTGTTTTCCTTCCTCACAGTTAACGTAGTGACCATCTACGTCCTGCTTTATAAAGATTGTGGATTGTCTCCATGTGTCAGACGTTACCTGGGGGCCATGGCAGCGCGGGTCTCCTGGTCATTATCCTCGACCTGATCCTGAGACACATTCCCATTGTTTATCGGGAACAGTTTTTTTCCTGTAGTCCGTCCCCGTGTATAATATCCACGCCGTCCTGCTTCATGCAGCCACTGACTGCTCTGTCTGGTTCACCGTCACTTTCACCTTTGATCGGTTTGTGGCCATTTGTTGCCAGAAGCTGAAAAGTAAATATTGCAGTGAGAAGACGGCGGCTGTGGTTCTGGGAGCAGTGACTGTGCTGAGCTGTTTAAAGAATATTTTCTGGTATTTTATTCTCACGGCTTGGTATCAGCTGGGGAACCGCCCCTGGTTTTGTGATGGAATAACCACTTTGCAATTCTCCAGTGTCTGGGTCACAATCGAGTTCCTCCACCACATTCTAACCCCGTGTGTCCCATTTCTCCTGATTCTGCTGCTCAATGTTCTCACCGTCAGACACATTGTAGTGACCAGCAGAGCCCGCAGGAGACTCCGCGCTCACACCAATGGGGACGCTCAGTCTGACACTGAAATGAGAAACAGAAAAAAATCCATCATTTTACTGTTTGTGATCTCGGCCAATTTCATCCTGTTATGGTCAACGTTAATGCTGTATTCTATGTGGAAACGGATGTGGGATGTTGCGCATCGGTCTATGTATCTCCATTTGTTTGTGGGGGAATTGGGCTTCATGCTGCAACTCCTCAGTTGCTGCACAAACACCGCGATTTATGCCGTGACCCAGACTAAGTTCAGGCAGCAGCTGAAGAATGTGCTGAAATATCCCTTCACCCAAATCCATCCATCCATCAAATTCCCTCATTAATCAATCCATCCGGGATTTTCTCATTTCACTTCAGCTTTTCAGCGATGGAGAAGCCTGTCGCTATGGTAACAGACTGAGGGTAGCGCTGGTTTGTCCATCCTTATCCCACAGGGGGTTTACAGGGAAACATTTCAATGTTTCTCACAACTCAGGGGCCAGTGAGAAAAGGCACCATCCCACTGACTGTATCCATCACTTCCATTTGTAAACAATAAAAATGTTGATTAAAGCGTGCCGAGCAGCACAGTGACGGATGTTGTTGTGTCTCTTTGTGTTGGAGAAGCTGAGCTGGAGAGAGACAGACTCAGCCCCTGGTTCTCAGGGAAGGGGAGAGCACCGGGACCAGAGCTCAGGAGCTGGGTTTAAATCCCTCTGTCCTTACTTTCACCTGTGGGTCTACCACCCCAACTTGGCTCTCATCAGAATTCACCTAGCTCCCTTTGTCCCTCTCCCTCCATATATCCCTCCCACTCTCACACTGCACTGCTATTTCTCTCTCATTTTCCTATTTACACACTCAATTCCACTGTCCTTGCCTTCCCCAATCGTGGGCGTGGGCGTGTGAGCATGAAGCTGGAGCATTGTGCGAGGGAGTGAGCGTGATGGTAGGGGAATGTGTGGGGGAGTGAGTGTGA
>NW_025215116.1:63039-64438 GCF_004010195.1 Chiloscyllium plagiosum | reverse complement strand
GAGACGACTTCAGATAAGAAGTCAAGAGCCCACGCGTTCAGTATATGTCTTATCAAGCTTACTGATCAAGGATCAGTTTATGAATTGATGGCGAAGACAAAGAGGGCATTTTCAATTGTGGGTCATTGACATTGAAAGATGAAAAGCTAGCATCGAGTTTCAGCAGGTAATCAGGAACGAAAATGCTATGTTGAACTTCATTTAGCGAGGGATGTGTTGTTTAAACTGTATATGTCTCAAGCCAATCGCACCTGAAATACGATGAACAGATTTTTTCCTTCTATTTTCGGAAAGGCGGTGGAGAGAATTTTACCAAGTTTAATACTAACGTGGGAGGGTTTCCTTGGGACGTGAGATTGAACTGGTTGGTTATTTACTCAGTGGCGTTTAGAAGAATGAGTGAAGGCGTTACTGAAAAACATAAGGTTCTGAGGGGTTTGGTAGGGCAGATTCAGGGAGACTGTTTCTCCTTGTTTGAGTTAAGGACAAAATCTCAGAGTAAGGAGTCAATTAATTCAGGCAGATATCCTTCTCTCAGGGTATTGAATCTGTGGAATTCTCCACTGCAGAATTAATAGAACAGACTGACTAGTCAGTGTATCTAAGGCTGACAGAAGCAGATTTTAATTCTTCAGGTATTCAATGGTGAGGGGAGAAGGCAGGAAAGTAAATCTGAGTGTTGTCAGATCTCATTGAATGGCGACAGCAGACTGGATAAATTGCTTACCGGACGTGTGCTCCTTAATCTTATTAGATTACATATAGTGTGAAAACAGGCCATTCGGCCGAACAACCGACCCAGACCCATTCCCCTACATTTAAACCCTTCATCTAACATTACGGGCAACTTAGCATGTCCAATTCACCTAACCTGCAAATTTTTGGACTGTGAGAGGAAACCGAAGCAGCCGGAGGGAACCGACGCAGACACGCGGAAATATGTGCGAACTCCACGCAGCCAGTCGCCTGAGGCGAGAATTGAACCCGGGTCTCTGGCGCTGTCAGGCAGCAGTCCTAACCACTGTGTCACCGTGCCGCCCACTAACGAGAAACCCTTCATATATTCTCACAGTGGAGATGGGTTCGGACAATCCTGCGACCTCAGAAAACACCAGTGTATTCACAGTGGGGAGTATCCATTCACCTGCTGCCAATGTTGGAAGGCATTTGTTCAGAACTCCACACTACTTAATCAACAGCGATTTGAGGCAGTGGACAAACACTTTAAATGTCCATACTGCACCAAGTGCTCGAAAAGATCTGGTGCCCTCATGTCTCATCAACCTGCTCACACTGATGAGAGACCTTACAAATGCTGTGGGAATGGGTTCAAGTGGCTAACCCGACCACTGTGCACGATGGAATATATGGAGGTTAATTTAGCAGTTATGCATTTAAC
>NW_025215116.1:61204-62608 GCF_004010195.1 Chiloscyllium plagiosum | reverse complement strand
AGATTTGGATTGGGAGAAAGCTGACGAAGAGCAGAAAATATTAAGAACGAAAAGAGAGTGGGAACAGGAAAAGAGGTAAGAAGTAATAGAAGCCATACAATCCATAAAGAGAGATTGTGAGGGTTATAGGATTATTCAGACGTTAAGCACGTTAAGAGAGCAAGAAAAGTATGAGGCATGTCGAAATCATTGCCTGAATGTTGAGCAGAGACAGACGGAGAGTAATCAGAAGAGTGGTAGGGGGAAGGTTGCAGAGGATACAATATCATAGGCACGAAGATGGGCCCGACAGAACAAGTAGGAGAAAAATAGGAGAAAATAGAATTCAACGTGCTAAAGGGAAATGCAGAGCAAGGTAAATAAGAATGGATTTGGGTCACCTTACTTTCAGGCCGAGCAACTCCTTACAGGAATAGCGACTCATTCATGACACATACCTATACCTGAGGGACAATTGAAGGATTTGATGATCGACTATGTGGACATGATAAAGACAGTGAGAATGAAGAGATATATGTTGGTGATCGTCGATAGGTTTAGTCGGTGGTTAGAGGCAGCTCCATCCAAAGACTCAGGGACATGCATGATAGTGAAATTCTTAACGATTGAAGTTATTCTGAGCATCGGCTTATTGTCAGAGATCAATTCAGAAAATGAATATGATTTTATCCAAAGATTTGTTAAGGTGGAGCTGCACACTTTTAGGATCAGTCAGAGATGTGGATGCCTGTTTCATCTCCAGTCACAATGTATGGAGGAAGGGAATAATTTGTGCAAGTATCAAACTTAACTGGGTCGATGCACTGCCATTGATGCTGAAGTGCTACCGTATGCAGACTAACATTATGATGAACGTGTCATCGCATCAAATGTTTACTGGTAGACTCATGCCAGTGCCCAGGTGGAGGAGTGCGTGTGAAGCACCTGGCTTGGAACAATTGGAGCTTGAAACTAAGCAGTGCATGCAACAACTAACTCTGAGACATGAATCTATTCACTTTCTGCCTCTCCTCACCGTCAATTCTCTCACTCAACCCCTGCCACCCTTCCCTTTATCCCTCTCCTCCCCGCCACACTTTGTCTTCCCTGCTGCTCTCTCAACTCCTCTGCCACACTCTCTCTTCCATTGTGATTCTCACTCTCGTCCACTGCCACTCTCTCTCCTCTACCACACACTGTCTCTCTCCGAGAATGTCATGCTCTCTCGCTCTCTCCTACCCCCGATTCTTTCTAACTCTCCTCCACTGCCGCACTCTCTGCCTCTCCTCCCCTTCCACTCTCTCACTCCTCTCCCCTGCGAATCTCTCAATCACTCCAACACTCCCACACCCACTCTCTGTGTCCTGTGCTGGCCGACTCTCTGTCTCTCATCTCCCCTGCCAATCAAACTCTCCCCTTCCCCGC
>NW_025215116.1:44683-58648 GCF_004010195.1 Chiloscyllium plagiosum | reverse complement strand
GTCCTCCCCTCCCACCCTATTTCTCTATTCTCCCCTGCACCCTCTTTTTCCTCCACTGCCACACGCTCTCATGTTCTCTCCTCCCCTGCCACCCTCTCTCTCTCCCTCCTGCAGCTCACTGTGTCTCGTCTCCTGTCAATCCCTCTCCCTTCACTGACGCACTCTGTCTTCCCCTGCCAGTTTCATCATCTCTCCGCCGATGCCACATTCTCTCTCTCCCCATCCCCTGTCGTTTGTCTGCTGCCACTATCTCCACCCAGCCATTCTCTGTCTCTCCTCCTCCTCCTCTGCCACTCTCTCAATCGCTCATCCCCTGCCACACGCACTCTCTGTCCTCTGCTGCCACACAATCTGTCTCTCTCCTCCCCTGCAATTCAAGCACGCTCCTCCCCACCACTCTCTATGTCTCTCGTCCCGTGGCACACAACCTCTCTCTCCTCTCCTCACCAAGCTCAATCCTCCATCCACTCTTTCGCTCTCCTCCCTGCCACTATCCCATCCACTGCTATTCTCTCCATCTCTCCTTCCCTGCTACGCACAATCTTTCTCCTCCCTTGTCAGTGACTCTCTCCCGCCTTTCCTGCGACACGGTCTCTCTCCATCATCGCCAGCCAGAGCCCCTCTCTCCTCCCTTGCCACCTTCTCTCTCTCCCTCCCTGCCTCTCTGTCTGTCCTCCTCTGCGCTTTCTCTCTCCTCCACTGCCGCAAGCACTTTATCTCTCCTCCCCGTCACATTATCTCTCTCCCTCTTGCAAGTCTTTCTGTCTCTCCTCCACTGCCATTCCCTCTGCATTCCCTGCCGCGCTATGTCATCATCTGCGAGTCTCTCCATCCGTCCTTCCCTGCTACACAAACTCTCTCCTCGACACCAAATACTACCTTCTCCTCGTCTGCCATTCTCTATCTTCTCGTCTGCTACTCTCTCTCTTCACGCCTACCACTTTCGCTCCTCCCCTTACTCCCTCTTTCTCTTTCTACCTTGCCAGCCTCTCTCTCTTTTCCCGTGCCACTCTGTCTCTCCTCCCCTACCACATACCTCGCCTCTCATTGTCTGCCACAGTCTTTCTCCTTCCATGCTATCTCAATCTCTCGTCCCCGCTACACAATCTCTCTTCTTCACTAACACTCACTCTCTCTGCTCCCCTGCTACTCTCTCTCTCTTCCCCTTGTACTCTCTCCATATCTTGTCTCGTGCCACACAGTCTCTCTCTCTCTCTCCTCCCTGCCACACTCTGTCCTCACCTGCCACTCATTCTCAAACCACCCGCTGCGCACTCTCTCTCTCCTGAGATGCCATTCTGTCCACCACACCTTCGCTGCAGCACGCACTCTTTCTTTCCCCTGTAACTCATTCTCTCTCGTTTTGCCTACCACACTGAATCTCTCTTCTCCCCATTACTGTCTCTCCTTTTCTGCCACTCTCCCTTTCCTCCCCTACTACAGGCGGTTTTCTTCACCTCCCCTGCCACCTTCTCTCTCTCCACTGCTGCTAAACACATTCTCTTACCTCCCCTACCAAACACTTCCCTCTCCTTGTCTGCCACTCTCTCTCTCTTCACCCCTGCCACTCTCTCTCTCCTCCTCTTACTCACTCTGCCTCTTTACTAACCTGTCAGTCCCTCTCCCACTTCCCTTGCCACATTGTCTCTTTCTTCCCCGCCAAACACACTCTCTCTCCTCTCAATTGCACATTCTCCTTCTCCTCATCTGCTACTTTTGCTTTCTCCTACCCTGCCACTCTCTGTGTCTCTCTTCCACTGCCAATTTCTCTCATCCCCGCAACTCTCTCTGCATCTCCTTCCCTGTCACTCTCACATTCCTCCAAGCCACACTCTGTCGTTCTCGCCATTTGATCTCTCCTCCATTCTATTCTCTCTCTTCCGCTGCCATACTCTCTCCTCTCCTGCCACATACTTTCTTTCCTTCCCTACTACTCTCTCTCCTCCCCACCATTCTTTCCATCTCTCGCTTCACCATACATACTAGCTCTTTCTCCTCCCTGCCACATTCTCTCACCTGACTCACTATCTCCTCCTTTGCCACTCACTCTCTCTCCTCACCTTCCTCTCTCTCTTTCTCCTCTTCTGCCAGTCTTTCCATTTCTCCACGCCTGCCACATGCTGTGTCTCTCTGCCCCTCGCCACACACTTTCTCTCCTCACCTGTCGCTCACTCCCTGTCCACTTCTGCCACTCTCTGTCCTTCGCTGCCTCCATCTCTCCTCCCCTACCACACACACTCTCTCTCTTCCCCGCCACTCTCTCTCCTTCCCTGCAACTCTCTCGATCCCACACTGCATCTCTCTCTCCTCCCATGCAACCACCTGTCTCTCCTCCTCTGGCACTCTCCCTCTCTCTTCCCCTGCCAATTCCTTCTCTCCTTCCCTGCACCTACCACTCTCCTCTCCGCCACACACTCTCTCTCCTCCTCAGCCACATCTCTTTCTCTCCACTCCCCTTCATACAACCTCTATCTTCGCCTGTCATTCTCTCTCTTATCCCTGCCGTACTGTCCCTCTCCTCCGTGCCACACTGTCTCGCATTGTCTCCTCTCCCCTGTCAGACTCTCTCAGTCTGTCTGTCTCTCTCCTCCCCGCCCCAGTCTCTCTCTCTCTTCTCCTCCCGCGCTCTTTCTTTCTCTTTCTCTCTTCCACGACCACTCGCTCTGTTTCCTCACCTGCCACGCTCTCTTCCTAACCCATCACACTCTCCCGTCATCAGCCACACTCTGTCTCTCGACTTCCCTGCCAACCCCTCTCCATGCTCAACTGCCAATCACTGTCTCCTCCCCTGCCACAGAGATACTCTCTCTCTCTCATCCCAACTGCCACACTCCCTCTCTTTGCTGTTTGTGGCAGGCGAGGAGAGATGGAATTTGTGGAAGAGGAGTAGAGACAGTATGGCGGAGAGGAGAGAATGTGGCTGGGAAGGAGGGAGAGACAGTTTGACAGACGAGGAGGGAGGGTGAGTGGCAGAGGTGGAGAGAGCGAATATGTGTGGCAGGTGACGAGAGAGAGAATGTGTGGCAGGTGAGGAGAGAGAGTATGTACCGGGGAGGAGAGATAGAGAGAGTGGAAGGCATGGAGAGAGAGAGAGTGGCAGAGGAGGACATAGTGTGTTCGGGGAGGAGAGAGGAAGTTTGTGTGAGGAGTTTCAGGAAGAGCAACAGAGTTCCCATACAACATTACCAACAGATTGTTGAGGTAGCAACAATGTTAAGTAAGCCAGCATCGCTAGCTATTATAAAGTGCTAGACACACAAAAAGGCAGTTATATGGTGGTTAAGGGTAATCAGACAGGAGATGAAGAGACCATAATGGCCTCTGTGTGCACTTGAGTTTTCATTGCGCCCCAGATGTGTTTAGATCCAGAACCTACAATACCAGACGTTATTGCGATTCAAAGTAATAGCTTAACAAATACTGTGAGACAAATGGGAGCCAGGCGAAACCCAGAAGGCCTGTGGAGCACAGAGGAAGTTTGTGGTGACACCGGCCCCTGTGTTGACCATTCTCAAATCTGAGGCACATGGGTTGTATCACCGTGCTCGACGTGAAATACAGAGGAAGGTAAGAAAGGACGGGTTCGGGTCACCTTACTTGCAAGCCTCAGTGGATTACATATTGTCACAATGTAATGTCTGTGCTGAAAGTAATACAAGAAAGGGGATAGATACCTCTATAGGACACATACCAAAAGCTGAGTGATCATTGAAGCATTTGATGATCGACTATGTGCACCTCCATCTAAAGATTCACGGGGATGCATGGTAGTGCAATTCTTCACAAATGAAGTTTTTCCGAGTATTAGTGTACTGTCAGAGATCAGTTCAGACAATGGGTCTGCCTTTATCCAAATAATTTTTCAGGTAGTGCTGTAGACTGTGAGGATCAGTCAGAGATTTGAATGCCTTTATCATCCCCAGTCACAAGGCACTTTGGAACTGATAAATGAAATTTCAGAGGCCAAGTTAAATAAAATGTGTGCAAGTACCAATCTTAATTGGTTCGAAACGCTGGCTCTGATTCTGATTAACTACAGTGTGCAGACTAACAGCATGGCTAACTTGCCACCACATGAAGTGCTTACTGGTAGACCCGTGCCATGCCCAGGTGGAGGAGTCCACATGAACTACCTATGTGGGAACAATTGCAACTTGAAATTAAGCACTACAAGCAACATCTAACTATGATACATGAGTCTATCCACCTTCTCTCTATTCTCACCGGTTAATCTCTCACTCCTTCTCTGCTAACCTTCCTCTCTCTCTCCTTCATGCCACATTTTGTCCTCCCCTCCACACTCTCTCCTCCTCTGCCACACTCTGTCCTCCATTGCGACTCTCTCTCCTCCCTTGCCACTCTCTCTCTCTCTGCCACACGCTCTCTCTCCTACCTCCACTCTTTCTGTCTCTCCTCCGCTGCCACTTTCTCTGTCTCTCATCCCCTGCCACTGTTGTATCACCGTGCTCGATGTGAAATACAGAGGAAGGTAAGAAAGGACGGGTTCGGGTCACCTTACTTGCAAGCCTCAGTGGATTACATATTGACACAATGTAATGTCTGTGCTGAAAGTAATAAAAGAAAGGGGACAGATACCTCTCTAGGACACATACCAAAAGCTGAGTGATCATTGAAGCATTTGATGATCGACTATGTGCACCTCCATCTAAAGATTCACGGGGATGCATGGTAGTGCAATTCTTCACAAATGTAGTTTTTCCGAATATTAGTGTACTGTCAGAGATCAGTTCAGACAATGGGTCTGCCTTTCCCCAAATAATTTTTCAGGTAGTGCTGTAGATTGTGAGGATCAGTCAGAGATTTGAATGCCTGTATCATCCCCAGTCACAAGGTACTTTGGAACTGATAAATGAAATTGGGGAGGCCAAGTTAAATAAAATGTGTGCAAGTACCAATCTTAATTGGTTCGAAACACTGGCTCTGATTCTGATTAACTACAGTGTGCAGACTAACAGCATGGCTAACTTGCCACCACATGAAATGCTTACTGTTAGACCCATGCCATGCCCAGGTGGAGGAGTCCACATGAACTACCTATGTGGGAGCAATTGCAACTTGAAATTAAGCACTACAAGCAACATCTAACTATGATACATGAGTCTATCCACCTTCTCTCTATTCTCACCGGTCAATCTCTCACTCCTTCTCTGCTAACCTCCCTCTCTCTCTCCTTCATGCCACATTTTGTCCTCCCCTCCACACTCTCTCCTCCTCTGCCACACTCTGTCCTCCATTGCGACTCTCTCTCCTCCCTTGCCACTCTTTCTCTTCCTCTGCCACACGCTCTCTCTCCTACCTCCACTCTTTCTGTCTGTCTTCCTCTGCCACTTTCTCTGTCTCTCATCCCCTGCCACTCCATCACTCTCCTCCACTGCAACTCTCTCAATCTATCCATAACTCCCACAAACACACTGCTTCCCCTCCTCAGACTCAAACTCTTTTTCCTCCGCTGCCACACCCTCTATCTCTTGGCTATCCAGCCACTCAAACTCTCTCCTGAACCGCCACTCTCTCAATTTCTAGTCCATTGCCACACAATCTCCGTCTCTCCTCCCCTGATACATTCTGTCCTCCAATGGCACCTTCTCTCTCTCCACCCCTGCCACTCTTTCCATGCCTCCTCCTCTAGCACACTCTCCCTCCTCTCCTGCCACACATTCTGTCTCACAACTCACCAGCCACAACTGACTCTGTCCTCACCTGGTGATCACCCTCTCTCTTCTCGACTGCCACGCTGTTTCTATGTCCTCGCCTGACATATTCTTTCTCTCTACCCCTGCCACTCTTCCTCCTGCCCTGCCACTCTTGCACTCCTCCCCTGCCACATGTGCTCTTTCTTTCTCCTTCCCGCCACATGCACTTTGCTTTATCTCCCCGTCACCTTCTCTCTCTCCTCGACTGTAACACTCTCCTGGCTGTCATCCCACCTCACTGCATCTCTCCTCCCTTGCCTCTCTCTCTGTCTTCCCCTGCAACCCCTCTCTCTCCTCCACTGCCACAAACACATTCTCTCTCCTCCCCTGCCACCATCTCTCTCTCCCTCCTGCAATTCTTTCTGTCTGTCTTCCCCTGCAACTCCCTCTCCATTCCCTGCCGCACTATGTCCTCCCCTGCCAGTCCCTTCATCCCTCATTCCCTGCTACACACACTCTCTCATCCCCTACCAAACAATACACACTCCTCGTCTGCCACCCTCTCCCTCCTCCCCGCCACTCTCTCTCTTCACCCCTGCCACTCTCTCTTCTCCCCTCACTCCCTCTCACTTTCCTATCCTGCCAGCCTCTCTCCCTTTTTCCGTGCCACTCTGTCGTTGTCCTCCCCTGCCACTCTGTCTGTCTCTCATCACCTGCCACTCTCTTTCTCTTCGCCACTCTCTGAAACTCTCGTCCCCGCCACAATCACTCTCTCCTCCGTTGCCACACACTCGATCTCTCTCCTCCACTGCCACTCACCTCTCTGCACCCTACCACTCTCTCTCCCCTCCCCTCCTACTGTCCTCATCTTTCGTCCCATGCCACACAATCTCTCTCTCTGCTCCCCGCCACACTCTCTCCTCACCTGCCGCTTTTACTCTCTTCCCCACGCGCACTCTCTCTCTTCTCCGCTGCCATTCACTCCATCACTCCTTCCCTGCGACACACACTCTTTCTTCTCCCGTGCCACTCACTATCTCTCGTCTTGCCTGTCACAATGACTCTCCCTCCTCGACTGCCACACTGTCTCTCTCTCCTCCCCTGCCACTGTCTTAATCCTCCCCTGCCAAACACACTCTCCGTCTCCTCCCTGTCTGCACACTCTCCATCTCCTCCCCACCACTCTGTCTCTCGTCCAATGCCACTCTCTCTCTCCTCCCGTGCCACTCTCTCTTCCCTCCCTGCCACACTCTGTCTCCGCCACCACTTCATCACTCCTCCATTGAACTGTCTCTCTTCCGCTGACCCTCTCTCTCCTCCCCTGCCGCACCCGTTCTTTCCTTCCTTACCACACATTCTCTTTCCATCTTTACCACACACTCTCTTACCTCCCCTTCCACTCTCTCCATCCCTTGCTTCATCATACACCATCCCTCTCTCCCCTCCCCTGCTTCTCTCTCCTCACGTTCCACTCTCTATCCTCTCCTGCCACACTCACTATCTCTCCACCCCTGCCACACGCTCCCTCTCCTCCCCACCACACTCTGTCTCTCCGCACTTGCCACTCACTCTCTCTCCTGTCCTGCCACTCTCTCTCATTCGCTGCCACTCTCTCCATCTCTCTTCCCCTCCCACACATTCTCTCTCACCCCTGCCACACTCTAACCTCCCCTGCCACTGACTATCACTTCCACTGTCACTGTCTCTCCTCCCTTGCAACTCTTTGTCTCTTCTCCGCTGCCACTCTCTCTGCCTCCTTCTCGCCATTCACTCTCTCTCCTGTCCTGCCACTTCTCCTTCGCTGTCACTCTCTCCATCTCTCGTCCCCGACCACATACACTCTCTATCTTCCCCTGCTACACTCTGACCTCCCCTGCCTCTCTCTATCTCTACCACTGCCACTCTTTCTCCTCCCCTGCAAATCTGTCTCTCCTCCCCTGCCACTCTCCCTCTCCCCTCCCCTGTCTCTACCTTTCTCCTCCACGCCACACACACTCTCTCCTCCTCAGCTACATCTCTTTCTCTCCCCTCTCCTGTCACACAACCTCTATCTTCGCCTGTCATTCTCTCTCATCCCTGCCGTACTGTCCCTCTCGTACCTGCCACACTCCCTCTTCACACCTGCCAGACTGTCTTTATCTGTCTCTCTCTCTGCTCTCCAGCCGCACTCTCTCTCATGGTCTTCTCCCCTGCCAGAGTCTCTCTAATTCTCCTCGCCCGCTGCCTTTCATTCTCTTTCTCTCTTCCGCAGCCACTCTCTATGCGTCCTCACCAGCCACCCTCTCCTCCTAACCCACCACACTCTCTCCTCGTCTACCACACTCTCTGACTCTCCACTCCCCTGCCAAACTCTCTCTATCCTCACCTGCCAAACACTTTCTCCTCCCTTTCACACTCTCTCACACCTCCCCTGCCACACAAACACTCTTTCCCTCACCTCACCTAAGCACTCATTCCGTCTCCAGTTTGTGGCAGGAGAGGGGAGATAGAGAGAGTGGCAGGGGAGGAGAGAGAGTGGCAGGGGAGGAGACAAGGAGTGACAGGGGAGGACAAAGTGTGGCGGGCAGAAGAATGTGTGTGTAGTCGGGCGGAGACTTGTGTGGCAGGGAAGGAGTGGTGGAGATAGTGGGAGGCGAGGAGCGACAGAGTGGCAAGAGAGGAGAGAGTGCGGCGGGGAGAAGAGAGATTGTGTGGCAAGTGTCGAGAGATGGAGAGTGTGGCAGGGGAGGAGAGACGGAGTGGCAGGGGAGGATAGAAAGGGAATGTGACAGGCGAGGACAGAGAGAGAAAGTGTTACAGGCGAGAAGAGAGAGGGTGAGTGGCAGGGGTGGAGAGAAAGAATGGCAGGGGAGGACAGGGTGTGGCAGGGGAGGACAGAGGAAGATTGTATGGCCGGTGTGTAGAGATGGAGAGAGTAGTGGGGAAGGAGAGGATGTGAGTGGCAGGGGATAAAAGAGATAGAGTGTGTGGCAGCTAAGGAGAGAGAGGGATTTTTGGGCAAGTGAGGAGAGATTGCGTGTGTATGCCAGGGGAGGAGAGATTGACAGTGTGGCAGGGAGGAGAGAGTGGCCGGCGAAGAGAGGGAAAAAAGTGGTTGGGGTGGAGAGAGAAATTGCGTGTGGTGGGGCAGAAAGAGAGAGAGGGAGAGAGAGCGTGTGGCAGGGAAGGAGAGTGAAAGAGCGCCTGTGGTAACGGAGGAGTGAGAGTTTCGCATGGGAGAAGAGACAGTGTCAGGGGAGGAGAAAGAGAATGTGGCAGGCAAGGACAGAGTCAGTGTGGCAGGTGAGAAGAGAGAGGGTGATTTTCAGGGGAGGAGAGATATAGCGTGCGGCAAGTGAAGAGAGAGACAGAATGTGTGGTAGGGAAGGAGAGAGGGTGTGTGTCGGGGAGGACAAATGGAGAGAGTGTCAGTGGTGGAGAGAAAGAGTGGCAGGGGAAGTGAGAGAGGTAAATTTTGTGGCGGGGATTAGAGATGGGTAGAGTGTCGGGGAAGGAGAGAGAGTGAGTGCAGGTGAGCCAAGAGATAGTGTTTGACAGCGGAGGAGAAAGAGAGAGAGTTTCTGGGCGAGAAGGAGAGCGTGTGCGTGTGTTTGTGGCCGGGGAGGGGAAATTGAAAGACTGGCAGTGGAGGGGAGAGAGAGAGAAAGTGGTCAGCGAGAAGAGCGAGAATGTGGCAGGGGACGAGAAAGAAATCTCATGTGGAAGGGGAGGAGTGAGGGAGAGCGCATGTGGCAGGGAGGGAGAGTGAAAGAGCGACTGTGGCAAGTGAGGAGTGAGAGATTGACATGGGAGGAGAGAGAGTGTCAGGGGAGAAGAGAGAGAGAATGTTTCAGGCAAGGACAGAGAGGCGGTGTGGCAGGCGAGAAGAGAGAGGGTGCTTGACAGGGGTGCAGAGTGACAGTATGTGGCAGGTGAGGAGAGAGATTGTGTTTCGAGAAAGAATGATGGAGTGATCGGCATGGGTGGAGAGAGAGTGTGGCGGGGGAGGACAGAGTGTGGCAGGGGAGGAGAGAGGGAGATTGTGTGGCAGGGGAGTAGAGATGGAAATAGTGGCGAGGAAGGAGATAGAGTGAGTGGTAGGGGAGCCGAGAGATAAAATGTGTGGCGGTGGAGAAGAGAGAGAGTTTGTTGCGGGGAGGAAAGAGAGTGAGTGTTTGTGTGTGGGGGTGGGAGGGGCTGGCAGGAGAAGAGAGACAGTGTGTGTGTTATGGGGAGGAGAGATTGAAAGCGGGGCAGGGGAGGAGAGAGAGGCTTAGAAAAGAGGGTGGCAGAGGAGGAGAGAGACAGTGTGGCAGGCGAGAAGAGAGAGGGTGAGTAACAAGGGAGGAGAGAGTTTTTGTGTGGCATTGGAAGAGAGAGAATGTGTGGCAGCGAGGAGAGAGTGTGGGTGTTGGGGGGACAGATGGATCGAGTGGCAGGCGTGGAGAGAAATAGTGACAGGAGAGGACAGAGTGTCGCTGGGGCGGAGAGAGGCAGATTGTGTGACAGGGGAGTAGGGATGGACAGTGTGGCAGGGAAGGAGAAAGTGAGTGGCATTGGAGCCGAGTGATAGAGTGTGTGGCAGCGGAGGAGAGAGAGAGTTTGCAAAAGGGGAGGAGAGACAGTGTGTGTGTGTTGGTGGCAGGGGAGGAGAGATTGAGAGTATGGCAGGGGAGGAGAGAGAGAGAGTGCATGTGGCAGGGAATGAGAGCGATAGAGCGCCTGTGACAGGACAGGAGTGAGAGTTTGGCATTGGAGGATTGAGCGTGTTAGGGCAGAAGAGAGAGACACAATGTGGCAGGCGAGGACATAGAGACAGTGTGGCAAGGGAGAAGAAAGAGATTGAGTGGCAAGGGAGTTGAGCGACAGTGAGTGGCAGTTGAGGAGAGAGAGAAAACGTGTGGCGGGGAGGCTAGAGCGTGGCAAGGGAGCAAGGGAGAGGAATTGGCTAGCAAATGAGTAGAGATGGATAGAGTGGCGAGGAGGGAGAGAGTCAGCGGCAGAGGAGCCGAGAGGTACAGTGTGTGTCTAAGGAGGAGAAAAAGAGAGAGAGATTGTGCCGTGGAGGAGAGAGTGAGTGCGTGGCAGGGGAGGAGAGATTTAGAGAGTGGCAGGGGAGAAGAGAGAGTGAGAGTGGCCGTCGAGGAGAGAGAGAGGGTGGCAGGGGAGGAGAGAAAAATCACGCGTCGCAGGGGAGGAAATCGAGAGCGCATGTGGCAGGGAAAGAGAGCAAAAGTGAGCGTGTGGCAGTGGATTAGTGGACGTTTGGCATGGGAGTTGAGAGAGAGAATGTGGCAGGCCAGCACAGAGAGACAGTACAGGAGGCGATAAGAGCGAAATTGAGCGTCAGGGGAGGAGAGAGCCAGTGTGTGGCAGGGGAGGAGTGAGAGCGTGACAGAGGAGAAGAGAAAGAATATGGCAGGTGAGGACAGAGAGACAGTGTGGCAGGCGAGAAGAAAGAGAGAATGTGTTGCAGGTGCGGAGAGGGAATGTGTGTCAGGGGAGGAGAGATAGAGCGATTGCCAGGGGTGTAGAGAGAGAGACTGGCAGGAGTGGACCGAGTGTGGCCGGGGAGGAAAGATGAAAATTGTGTGGCACGGTATTAGAGACGGAGTGGCAGGGGAGGAGACTGAGAGAGTGGCAGTGGAGGAGGGAGAGATTGGAAGGGGAGGAGTGATAAAGAGAGATTTGCAGGGAGGAGAGAAAGAGTGCATTGGAGGAGTGACAAAGAGTTTCGCAGGGTGTTGAAAGTGAGTGTCAAGCGAGATCAGACAATACGAGTGGCATGGGAAGGGAGAGAGAGAATGTGTGTCTGGCGAGGAGGCAGGGAGAGTTTGTGGCAGGGGAGGAAAGATGTAGAGAGTAGTAGGGAAGGGGATAGTTAGAGTAGCAGGGGAGAAGAGAGAGCGGTAGGTGAGGACAGAGTATGCCATGCTAGGGGAGAGAGAGTGTCAGGGATTAGAGACAGAGAGTGGGGTTGCAGGGGAGGAGGGATAATGGCAAGGGAGGAAAGAGAGTGTCGGGGAGGATAGAGACAGTGGCGGATATGACAAAGTTTGGCAGGTTAGGGGAAAGAGAGTGGCAGGGGACGAAACACAGAGAGAGTTGCATGGGTGGAAAGAGAGAGTTGCATGGAAGGAGAGACAGAGAGAGTTGCAGGAGAGGAGAGAGAGTGGCAGCGGAGGACAGATGGAGAGAGTGGCAGGGGAGGAAAGACAGAAAGAGTGGCCGGAGGTTAGACGGAGAGGGAGGGGAGCAGAGAGCGTGAGAGGAGAGGAGAGAGAAAGTAGCAGACGAGGAGAGAAGGAAAATGTGGCAAAGGAGAATTGAGAGTGAGTGTGGTCGGGGAGGAGAGATGGACACAGTGGCAGGGGAGCAGAGACAGAGTGACAGGGGAGAAGAGAGAGAGAATTGCACGGGAAGAGAGAGAGTTTGTGGCAGGAGAGGAGAGGAAGAGAGTGTGTGCCAGGAAATGAGATATGGAGAGACTGGCGGGGAAAAGAGATTTAAGTGGCAGCGGAGGAGAGAGAGTGGCAGTGGAGGAACAAGTGAGTGGCGGGGAGGCAAGACAGTGAGAGTTACAGGTGAGGAGAGGGAGAGTGTGTGGCAAGGGAGGTGACAGAGACCGTGCTTGTCACAGGAAGAGAGAGTGTACATGGCAAGAGAGGACAAAGAAATAGTCTGGCGGGGGAGACAGAGAGTGTATGTGGCAGGTGAGGAGAGAGTGTGAGAGTCTGTGGCAGTGGAGGAGAGACAGAGAGAGAATGTTTAGCGGGGAGCAGAGAGAAAGTATTGCAGGGGGAACAGAAGGAGAGTGTATGGCAGGAGAGAAGAGAGAGATAGTGTGAGAGACTGACGAGGAGGCAATACCGAGAATGAGAGTGTGAGGTATGGGAGGATACTGGCAGTGAGAAAGTGGGGCAGTTGAGGAGAGGGATAGAAATTATTTTGCAGAAGAGGAGGAGAGAGAATGTATATGGCAGGAGAAGAGAGAAAGGGCGAGAAAGAGAGAGAGAGAGTGGTGTGGTGGAGAGTGACTGTCAGGGGAGGGGAGTGAAGGGTATGGCATTTGATGACACAGCGAGGGGAATATGTCAGGGCCTGGTAAAGAGGGTGCGTGGAAAGGCAGTGGAGGAGAGAGAGAGGGTGGCAGTGGAGGAGAGAGAGTGTGAAAGGGTGTGCCAGGTAATGAGAGAGGGACCAGGGTGAAGGGACAGAGGAGTGTGTGTGGCAGGGGAGGAGAGACAGGGAAAGATGATGCTTGTGGCGGCGGAGGAGGGAGAGAGAGCATGTGGCAGGTGAGGAGAGATGGAGAGAGCGGCAGGGGAGCAGAGAGTGATGGGAGATGAGAGAGACAGTGGCAGTGGTGGAGAGGGTGAAGCAGGAGCGGAGGTAGACAGAGTGTGTGGACATGGAGGAGAGATGGCGGTGAAGACAGAGTTTTCCAGGGAAGGAGAGAAAGACAGTGGCGTGGAGGAGAGGCAGGCTGATTTTCAGGGTAAGGGAGGGAGAGAGTGTGTCAGTAGAGGAAAGAGAGTGTGTGGCAGGTGGAGGAGAAAGTGATAATGAGAGAGATTGGCAGGGAAAGGGAGTGTGGGATATGGGGAAGAGAGAGGGCGTGTTATGGGAGGAGACAGATAGTGAGGCAGTGTGGTGTGGAGGAGAGAGATAGTGCGAGTATGTGTGGCAGGAGAAGGGAGAAAGCTGGATAGAGAGCGCGTATGCCAGGGAGGAGAAGAGAGGGTGGGCGGGGAGGAGATAAGGAGGGAGGGTGGCAAAGGAAGAGAGAGAGAGTAGCAGAGGAGGAGAGAGGGAGTGAACGTTTGTAGGGTGGCAAAGGAGGAGAGAGAGAGTAGCAGAGGAGGAGAGAGGGAGTGAACGTTTGTGCCAGGCGAGGAGAGAGTGGCTGGGATAAACAGAGATAGAGAAAGGGAGTATGGCAGTGGAGGAGAACCAGATTGAGAGGATGTGGCAGGCAAGAAAAGAGAGAGGCAATGGAGGAGAGGGAAAGAGAGAGAGAGACAAGCAGTGAACCGAGAGAGCGTGGGTGGGGATGAAAACGAGAGAGAGGCAGAGGTAGAGAGAGAGTGTGAGACACTGTGGCAAGGAAAGAGAGAAAAGCATTGTGGCCAGGGAGGAGAACGAGAGCGTGAAAGAATGCGGCAGGGCAGGGGCAAGTGTATGAATTACAGGGGAGGAGAGAGGAAGGTAATATGAGAGCGTGGCGGGGAAGGGGACAGAAAGGTCGGGACGGAACCTGAGAGAGAGTAGCAGTGGAGCAGAGAGTATGAGTAGCATGGGAGGAGAGAAGGAGTGTGGCAGGGGAGGTGAG
>NW_025215116.1:38874-44553 GCF_004010195.1 Chiloscyllium plagiosum | reverse complement strand
GGAGAAGAGAGGGACAGATTGTGGGAGGGAGAGAGAGAAACTGTGTGGTAGGGAAAGAGAGAGTGGAGGGGCGGGGAGGAGAGTGACAGAGAGAAAGTGTGGCAGTGGAGTATGGAGCAAGAGAGAGCGAGTGTGGCAGGAGTGAGAGAGTGAGTGTGGCACCAGAGGGGAGTGATAGAGAGATGGAGAAAGAGAGAGGGAGTGTGGCAGGGGAGGAGAGAGAGAGTGGCAGGGGAGGAGACAGACAGTGAATGTATTGCAGGGGAGGAGAGATTGTGTGTTTATGATGGGGAGGAGTTAGATAAAGCGAGGAAGAGTGGCTGGGAGGAGAGAGGGAGTGTAGCCGGGAAGGAGAGACAAACAGACAGCGTAGCTGGGGAGGAGAGCGAGAAAGAGTGGCAGTTCATAGAACGTGGAACATACAACATTACAGCGCAGTATAGACCATTTGGCCCTCGTTGCTGCGCCAAACTGTGGAACCAAGCTGAAGCCCATCTAACCTACACGATTAGCATTTTATAGAACATAGAACATAGAACAATACAGCGCAGTACAGGCCCTTTGGCCCCCGATGTTGCGCCGATCCAAGCCCACCTAACCTACACTAGCCCACTATCATCCATATGCCTATCCAATGCCTGTTTAAATGCCCATAAAGAAGGAGAGGCCACCACTGCTATTGGCAGGGCATGCCATAAACTCACGACTCGCTGAGTAAAGAATCTACCCCTAACATCTCTCCTAATCCTACCTCCCGTTAATTTAAAGCTATGCCCCCTCGTAATAGTTGACTCCATAAGTGGAAAAAGGGTCTCATGGTCAACCCTATGTAAACACCTAATTATCTTGTACACCTCTATCAAGTCACCCCAAACCTTCTTTTCTCCAATGAAAACAGCCCCAAGTGCCTCAGCCTTTCCTCATACGATCTTCCTACCATACCAGGCAACATCCTGGTAAACCTCCTCTGCACCCGTTCCAGTGCCTCCACATCCTTCCTATAGTATGGCGACCAAAACTGCACACAATATTCCAGATGTGGCCGCACCAGAGTTTTATACAACTGCATCATGACCTCAGGGCTCCGGAACTCAATTCCTCTACCAATAAAAGCCAGTACGCCATATGCCTTCCTCACCGCACTATTTACCTGGGTGGCAACTTTCAGAGATCTGTGTACATGGACACCAAGATCCCTCTGCTCATCCACACGACCAATATTCGACCATTAGCCCAGTACCCCATCTTTTTGTTATTCTTCCCAAAGTGAATCACCTCACACTTAGCTACATTGTATTCCATTTGCCACCTTTCTGCCCAGCTCTGCAGCTTCTCTATATCCTGCTGTAACCTGCCACATGCTTCCTCACTGTCAACAACTCCTCCGACTTTTGTGTCATCCGCAAACTTGCTCACCCAACCTTCTAACCCCTCTTCCATGTCATTTATAAAAATGACAAACAGCAATGGTCCCAAAACAGATCCTTGCGGAACACCGCTAGTGACGGCACTCCATGAAGAAACTTTGCCATCAACTACTACCCTCTGTCTTCTTCCATCCAGCCAATTCCTAATCCAAACCTCTAACTCACCCTCAATGCCATATCTCCGTATTTTCTGCAGTAGCCTACCATGGGGAACCTTATCAAACGCCTTACTAAAATCCATATATACCACATCTACCGCTTTCCCTTCATCAACCTCCTTCGTCACCTTTTCAAAGAATTCAATAAGGTTTGTGAGGCACGACCTGCCCTTCACAAAACCATGCTGACTATCCTTGATCACATTATTCCTATCCAGATGTTCATAAATCCTATCCCTTACAATTCTCTCTTAAGATTTTGCCCACAACAGAAGTGAGACTCGCTGGCCTATAGTTACTAGGGTTATCCCTACTCCCCTTTTTGAACAAGGGAACCAGATTTGCTATCCTCCAGTCTTCTGGCACTATTCCTGTAGACAACGAGGACATAAAAATTAAGGCCAATGGCTCTGCAATCTCCTCCCTTGCTTCCCAGAGAATCCTAGGATAAATGCCATCAGGCCCAGGGGACTTATCTATTTTCACCCTTTCCAGAATTTCCAACACCTCTTCCCTACATACCTCAAAACCATTCATTCTAATTAATTGTGACTCAGTATTCACATCGGCAACAATGTCCTGTTCCTGTTACTGACGAAAAGTATTCATTCAGTGTCTCCCCCATCTCTTCCGCCTCCACACGCAACTTCCCCCTACTATCCTTGACTGGACCTATTCCTACCCTCGTCATTCTTTTATTCCTGACATACCTATAGAAAGCCTTAGGGTTTTCCCTAATCCTACCAACTAAGGCCCTTTCATGTCCCCTCCTTGCTGCTTTTAGCTCTCTCTTCAGGTCCTTCCTGGCTACCCTATAACTCTCAATCGCCCCAATTGTACCTTCACGTCTCATCTTGAGATAGGTCGCCCTCTTCCATTTAACAAGGGATTCCAATTCCTTATTTAACCACGGCTCCCTCGCACGACCCTTTCCTCCCTGCCTGACAGGTACATACTTATGAAGGACATTCAATAGTTGCTCCTTGAACAAGCTCCACATCAATTGTGCCCATGCCTTGAAGCCTACTTTTCCAAGCCACGCAATCTAAGTCGTGCCTCACTGCATCATAATTTCCCTGCCCCCAGATATAGCTTTTGCCCTGCAGTGCACACTTATCCCTCTCCATCACGAGAGTAAAAGTCACTGAATTGTGGTCACTGTCCCCAAAGTGCTCACCTACCTCCAATTCTAACACCTGGCCTGGTTCGTTACCCAGAAACAAATCCAGTATGGCCTCACCTCTTGTTGGCCTGTCGACATATTGTGTCAGGAAACCCTCCTGCACACATTGGACAAACAACGACCCATCGAACGAACTGGAGCTATAGCTTTCCCAGTCAATACCTGGAAAGTTAAAGTCCCCCATAAGAACCACCCTATTACTTTCACTCTTCTCCTGAATCATCCTCGCAATCCTTTCTTCTACGTCTCTAGGATTATTAGGAGGCCGGAAGAAAACCCCTAACAGGGCGACCTCACCTTTCCTATTCCAAACCTCAGCCCAAACTACCTCAGACGGCGAGTCTTCATCCATCGTCCTTTCCACCGCTGTAATACTATCTTTGACAAGCAATGTCACACCCCCCCCCTCTTTTACCCCCACCTCTGACCCTCCTAAAATATTTATGCCCTGGAACTTGCAACAGCCAATCCTGTCCCTGTTCTACCCATGTCTCAATAATAGCCACAACATCGAAATCCCAGGTACCAACCCACGCTGCAAGTTCACCTACCTTATTTCGTAGACTTCTTGCATTGAAGTATACACACATCAAGACACTTTCCTGTTTACAGGCACCCTCCTTTGAGATTGATGCCATGTTCCTAACCTCCCTGCACTCCAGGTCCTGCAACCTAAAGCTACAGTCTGGGTTCCCATGCCCCTGCAGAGTTAGTTTAAACCCCACCCCCCCCAAGAGCACGAGCAAACCTCCCGCCAAGGATACTGGTGCCCCTCAGTTTCAGGTGTAGACCATCATTTCTATAGAGGTCTCACCTTCCCCAGAAAGAACCCCAGTTATCCATATACCAGAATCCCTCCGTCCTGCACCATTCCTGTAGCCACGCATTTAACTGTTCTCTCTCCCTATTCATCGACTCTCTATCACGTGGCACGGGTAACAAACCAGAGACAATAACTCTGTTTGTTCTAACTCTGAGTTTCCAACCTAGCTCCCTGAAAGCCTGCCGAACATCCTCAGCCCTCCTTCTACCTATGTCGTTGGTGCAAATGTGGACCACGACTTTGGGCTGCTCCTCCTCCCCCTTAAGGACCCGGAAAATACGATCAGAGACATCACGTACCCTTGCACCTGGGAGGCAACATACCAAACGTGAGTCTCTCTCGTTCCCACAAAACCGCCTATCTGTGCCCCGAACTATCGAGTCCCCAATTACTACTGCTCTGCTCTTCTTCACCCTTCCCTTCTGAGTAACGGGGACAGCCTCCGTGCCAGAGACCTGAGCCCCGTTACTTACCCCTGGTAAGTCATCCCCCACACAAGTATCCAAAACGGTATACTTGTTCTTGAGGGGAACGGCCGCAGGGGGCCCCTGCACTGGCTGCTTCCTCCCAGTCCCCCTCACTGTAACCCATCTATCTGCCATCTTTGGAGTTACTACTTCCCTATAACGCTGATCTATGACCCCCTCTGCCTCCCGAATGATCCGAAGTTCATCCAACTCCAGCTCCAGTTCCCTAACACAGTCTTGGAGGAGCTGGAGATGGGTGCACTTCCCGCTCTTTCTGTGAAGAGAAAAAAAGACACCTCTGCCCGCTACCGGTAAATAATTTTAAAACAAACTGTCTCACCTTAGCTGTAGCCTTCCGGGTTCGTTTAAACTCAGCTGCTGCTCGCAATCAAAATGGTTAAACTCAGCTGCTGCTCGCACTCAAATTTCGTCCCTATGCCGATCCAATGACCATTTGAACGTACTTAATGTTGGCGAGTCTGCTACTGTGCAGGCAGTGCATTTCATGCCCTTATTATTCGGTGTAAAGAAACTGTCTCTGACAATTGTCCTCTGTCTATTAGACTTCTATTTAAAGTTATGCCCCTTCGTGATAACCACTGCCATCCAAAAAAAGGGTCTTACTGTCCAACCTATCTAACCATTTGCTTTTATTATCTCTCACAATTAAGTCGTATGTCAACCTTCTTCTTTCTCACTAAAACAGCCTCAGGTTCCTCAGTCTTACCTCGTAAGATTTTCCCACCATACCAAGCAACACCTCGTTAAATCTCTGTCAAAGCTTCCATATCCTTCAAAAGGCCACGACCGACCCTTCACAAAACCGTGTTGATAATCCCTACTCATATCTCTTATCACTCTTCCTAACATTTTACGCACAAACGAAGGATGGTTCACACGTCAACTAATTCCAGGCTTATCTCTACTACCTTTCTTGAAAAACGAAACATTTGCTATCCTGCAGTATTCTGGAACTATTCCTGCCGACATCAATATCTAAAGATCAAAGCTAAACTCTTGGCAATCTCTTCCATGGCTTCCCAGAGAATCCTAGGATAAGTCCCATCCGGTTCACTGGACGTATCTATTTTAACACTTTCCACAACTGCAAACAACTCCTCCTTATGCACGCTAATCCCATAAAGTTTTATAGCCTGTATCTCAGTATTCTCCTCGACAACATTGTCTTTTTGTAATGTTAATTCTGATGAAAAGTTTTCATTCACACTTTCTCTATCTCCTCTGACTCCACGCACGACTTCCCACTAATATGCTTGATTGGCCCTAATCTTACACTCGTCATTCCTTTATTGTTATTATACCTCCAGAAAGGTTTTGGACTTTCCTTGATCCTATTCGCCAATGACTTCTCATGACCACTCCTGGCTCTTCTTAGCTCACTTTTTAGAGCTTTCCTGGCTATCTTGCATCTTGCAAGCCACCCAACTGAGGCATCACGCCTCATTTTAACACAAGCCTTCTTTTGCCTCTTGAAAAGAGATTCAACGTCCTTAGTAAACCACGGCTCAAGAGCTCAACAACTGCCTCCCTGCCTGACAGATACATACTTATCAAGGACATGCAGTAGCTTGTCCTGGAATAAGCTGCACATTTCAACAAT
>NW_025215116.1:37532-38700 GCF_004010195.1 Chiloscyllium plagiosum | reverse complement strand
TTCTGCTATCTCCTCCTTAGCTTCCCAGAGAATTCTCCGATAAATCCCATTCGGCCCAGGGGACTTGTCTACTTTCACTCCTTCTAGAATTCATAACACCTGTGCGTAACTAACCTCAATCCTATCTAGTCGAATATCTCGTACCTCATCCTTCTCCTCGACACTATTCTCCTTTTCCTGAGTGAACACCGATGAGAAATGTTCATTTATCACCATTCTGATCTCTACAGGGTCCACGCTCAAATACCCAATTCTGTCTTTGACTGGTCCTATTCCCACCCTAATTATCCTTCCATTCTTCACATACCTATGGAAAGTTTTAGTGTTCTCCTTTATTCTGTATGCTGCATTCTATAAAGACTGTTCGTGTCATCTCTTTGCTCTTCTTAACTCTCTCTTTCAATCCTTACTTGCTGATCTGTAACTCTCCATCGCCTTTTCTGTACCAGCTTGCCTCATCAACACTTAAGCCTCTTCCATATTCTTAACAAGAGACGCAATTTCTGTAGTAAAGCACGGTTCCCTTACCCTATCACTTCCTCCCTGCCTGACAGAAATATACCTATCAAGGGCACGCAGTATCTGTTCGTCAAACCAGTTCCACATTTCGTTTGTCTGCACCCCCTACGTTTTGCTACCCCATTCTATGATCCTAATTCTTGCCTAATCGCATTATAATTACCCTTGCTCCAACGATAACTCTAGAACTGTGGCATGTAGCTATCCCTTTCCATCGCTAAACTAAACGTAGCTGAATTATGGTCACTCTCTCCAAAGTGCTCACCTACAACTAAATTAAACACCTGGCCTGGTTCATTACCAAGCACCAGATTCAGTGTGGCCTCCCACCTTGTCGGCCCTTCGACATACTGGGTCACGAAACCCTCTTTTACACATTGTAAAAAAAAACTGGTCCAACTGACGTACAAGAGCTGTAACATTTCTTCAAAGACCGCAATTTTCCCCCAGACGTGGTCGACGATGCTCTCCACCGTATCTCCTCCACTTCCCGCTCCTCCGCACTGGAGCCCCACCCCTCCAATCGCGACCAGGACAGAACCGCACTGGTCATCACGTTCCACCCCACCAACCTCCTTGTACATCGTATCATCCATCGTCATTTCCGCCATCTCCAAACGGACCCCATCACCAGGGATATATTTCCCTC